>NC_136416.1:602500-847500 GCF_051521515.1 Lactuca serriola
GACTTTTAGTAAATTATGATGAATAGTCTTATTGTTATATGTGGTGGACTTGACTAATGCACAACATTGTTTTCTAGTCCTTTAGTCATTCACTTGACTCACATACTTGTGTGATCAAGGAATTAGTCTTAATTTCCTAAGTACCAAGATTTCCATACATCACATGATTTAAATCATATGATTCCAAGTTTCTGTCGAATTGAAACTTGGATGATGGGAATCTTTCCTTACTTAGAAAATTTTGACACTACCATAAATAACATAACTAAGAATCACATTCATTTATAGAAATACACAAACATCAATTTTTTACAATGATTTCATTGCAAGGATATATATATATATATATATATATATATATATATATATATATATATATATATGTATGTATGTATATATATGTGTGTATATATATATATATATATATATATATATATATATATATAACACAAAAAAAAAATTTATTTTATTCATAAAAGCAGCGGAAAACATATCCTTACAATGCAAAATAAACTGAAAAACTATGTAATCAAATATTCCTAACAACTCTATCACAAATTTCTAAGCTCAAAATCTGATCTTCGAATCCATGCGATCGTGATCCATTTCTTCGTGATCAGACTTATCTTGCTCTTCCATCAAGCTTCCTCTCTTTTCCTTGATCTTGAAAAACATTCAAATGTAATCTTATCACATTATGTATTAAGAATCAATGAATAGGAACTTAATGGAGTTAGATAGTGGATTTTACCTGAAGTAGAGCCATACTTCTTGACTCTCCCATCTTTTAGAGTCTCCAGGTCCTCTGGGCAGCTTCGTATCCAACGCCCCTTCTCTTGGCAGCAGAAACATGTGGCTTCTCCTGGAGCGACCACGGAAGCATGGTTGGTTGAATTACCAGACAAATATGCTCCATCACTTTTCCAAATCATTTCTGATTCAGTAGCAATAAGCATGTAAGTTTGGTCAATGAGGGTCGCGTCAAGATCCATCATATAATACTCTCTTATGAACTTATCATTTGATTTAGGGAGTGACTGAAGAACCCAGTCTACAACCAACTTCTTTGGAAAAAATGCACCAAACATTGTCAACCTATCGATGTGTGATTTCATCCTTAGGACGTGAGCACACATGGATTTTCCATCTTCATGTTTCATTGCCAACAGGGCTTGAGTGATTTTGAACTTTTCAACTCTTCGATCTTATGGGTTTGGGAGAATAACAGGAGGAGGTGGAGGAAGTGAAACCAAGCTCGTCCACAATGCAGGGATCGATCTTTCACCTTCATTGTGTAACAGACTTTCACTTTGAGCAGGAAAACCTTTTCCATGGGATTCAGGAAGACCACGGTTAGATTCAGACATCTACAAAATGGGAGAAAAATCAAGATAGTTGATTGATTGAGTCCTTAATAAATCACCCAAATGAGATATTAAGGCTAGGACCCAACACAATATTCCACAACTTGGGAGAGGGATTTCGTAACCCAAATCGCAGAACATTTGAAGGTAAGTGAATGGCGATTCAATAATTTTCCACCATGAAAAACGAAAAAGAGATTAGGTTTTAAATGTATTGAAAAACTCCTAGATCCTTTGAGATTCATTGAACTTTTCAATGGCATGTTTAAATCTCGATATGCCCCTCGATTTGTGACCGGGATGCCGAGGATCACAAAACAGGGTGTGAATAACCATGCAAATTTACATGGTGCCCCCAATTTTACAGTCACCTATTCGATGTGCCGGTTAACCACACATGCTCCATCGAACTATGACAAACATTGAGTCACCCTTCGCTACCTTTGCTTAGAACCCATTTAGTGTGCCGGTTAACCATACACACTCCACTAACGTCTTTGCAAGGGTACAAAGTGTAATTTCATGGAATTGCATCAAATTCACTTTTTCCTAAAGTAACTTAGATTGGGAATTTTGTAAAAACATTTAGTTACTTTATACTTCATTATACTTTTAATGGAAAGAGTTTGCCCTATCCTACCCGTTCGGCTAACGACCCTCCACCAATCAAGGAAGCGGTGGGTGAGAGTGGACACCCATTAAACGACCATTTTATAGGCCATAACCTTATACCCCCTTATAGATCGACTTCGTGAATGAGGCCTACTGGCGGTAAGACAAGCAGTTTAACTTATACATACATATATATATATATATATATATATATATATATATATATATATATATATATATATATATATATATATATATATATAATATTAGACTTTTAATGTTGTATATAGTATAAGGGTGTATTTTACACTTTTAAAATACTAGGTGGTCAAATTTAATAAATTACACTTTTAATTTAATTAAATGTAAACCATATCACTATGGATTTATTAACTCTCTTTTAATTATACACTTAATTAATTTAATAAAACCATAAGGGTGCAATTTGAACTTTTTCAAAAATTAGGGTTTTAGAATTTAACATTTTAAAATTAAACTTTTAATAAAAATTTAAATTCAAAAACTTGAGGACAAGTTTTGAAACATTTCAAATCATTAGGGTTTAGAATTTAAATATTTCAAAATTAAACTTTTTAATCAAAAAATTTAAATTCCAAAACTTGAGGGCAATTTTTGAAACCTTTCAAAACTATTAGATCAAAATACAAATAAGACAATTAAACAATTAATTGGTGATTATCTAATTATGACCTAATTCAATTTCATGCAAGATAATGATCAAATAATCCAAAAAATTAACATTTATCATATAAGGAAGTAAACATTTGATTGATTTGAAATTATCTTTTATTTTTGTAAGGATAATCATCCAATATCAATAAAATTTGTAATTTATCAACAAAAAACGATTTGACAATTATCCCACAGCAAAATAGGCATGAAATCCCGAGAATCCCTTTTTCTGGCAGCATGAATCGCCGAGTTCCCATAGGGACTCGACGAGTTCACCCTACTCGACAAGTTCACTTTGGGACTCGACGAGTTTGTCAGTCAGAGGAGCAAAAAATCGATTTTCTAAGCATGAATGAAACACAAGGCATCAATACAATAGAAACCAATCAAGGCTCTGATACCACTGATCGATTTTAGCCATAAGAACATCCTATGTGCTCATGCAAACCCTAATGCTTGGATCTAGGTTTCTCTATTATACATGCATTCATCCAAGACTTTAAACCCTAGATCTAGCATACAATAATGATAGTAACATATGAATTAGGGTTTAGATATTACCTTGATTGTTATGTAGCAATAACAATCTCAAATCCTCCTTGTAATTGGCTTCTGAAAGCTTAGAGTCACAAGTGTCACTCCTGTAATGGCTCACAAACACCAAGAGAAAGAGGATGAGGAAGGAGAAGAGGAGAGGCACCAAAAACCGTCTAAAAACCCTAAGGAATCAGTTAGCCACGTTTTTGGTGCCCTAGGGGTCCTTAAATAGTGAGGCTATTAGGGTTATCTAACAAGGAAACCCTAATTTGACTGCTTAGACCCTAAGCAGCCCATGGACTCCCTCCTTAGAGGCCTTGGACGATTTCTAATGGGTTTCCCCATAGAATTTGTCCACTCCTATAATATGGAGTCCATTAGCCCAATATCCAACTATCACACAATTGATAGTTCTAGTCCCTTAAGTTTAATTAATCTCTTTTAGCCACAAAATTAATTCTTAGTTAATTATTGACTAATATTAATTAAACAATATGATTTCTCCTTTAATATATTATTCTCATAATATATTAATAAATCATAATTAATCCTCTCTCTCCATAATTCATCCTATCAAGTTGCTTTGGTGAAGGCAACCCAAAAGGACCATGCACCATCGGGTCAAGGACATACCAAAATAGTTATGGACTTAGACACTAATCCAACATATCTGAGTTTCGATGCAGTGGGATAGGTGATGGCACTTGCCCCTACAACATTGAGGATCACTGACGATCGTCAGGGCTGGGCAGAGGCACCTGCGGCGAGGAGCAGGGCTTTCCAGTTGACTATGGAGGAGGCATGAGTAGCTTCCGATGCTGCATATGTGTATCTTTTGCTTTCCTATTAGTTTTTATTTATGGGTTTATTGATATGGTCTTGCATTTATACGAGTAATTGTACATTGGAGTTATACTTCCTACTTATGTTCGGGTTATATGCCATCTGCATACCATGAGTCTCATGGTAGTAGTGTGAGGTTGTTTCCTTATATAGTGGGTTCTCAGGATGCGGTAGCTGTAGCAAGTTTGATTGGAACTTGGGAGGTGTTCCATTAGTTTTCAAGAGTTGTACTACTTTAGCGTTTGTTAGTTTTGAGAGCACTAACAGTGGTAAGCGTTGGTCTCCAACAAATTGCTCATTGGATGGTAAGAAGCATTGGGAGTCCTTCCAGTCTTGTGTGCTGTAAGATTTTAGTCGAATCAAAGTGGGGGAGAATTCTCCAAGTATTTAGGAACAGAAGGAAGTGTGAAATTAGGATGAGTTCACATTCTCTTCAGGAAGGAAAGCGGCCCAAATGGCTGATTGGATTGAGGAGTATGTGAGTTGGGAGTTATGGAAACTTCCAAACATAGGGTTCGCATCTTTTTGGTGGTTGATAGTTGGCTTTGGTGACCAGGTTGAGGAAATTCCCGTCAGGACGCGAGTTCAGCCAGGATGTTAGGTCGTGTGCATGCTTGACGTGGAAAGTATCGTAAGACTATGAGATAGTCGTAGCATTCACCAGCAGCCAGACTGCATGGAAAGTGTTGTAAAACTGCGGGATAGTCGTAACATTCACTAGCAGCCAGACAACATGGGAAATGTTGTTAGACAGTGGGATAGCTGCAACATTCATTAGCGGCCAGATAGCAGAGTGTGGGCAGGTGCCCGTATCTCTTAGTAAGTAGAGTGTGGGTGGGGGGCCGTATCTCCCAGTTAGCAGAGTATGGACAGGGGCCCATACCTTCTAGTTAGTGGAGTGTGGGCGAGGCTTGTATTTCCTAGTTAGCGTGATCAGAATCAGTAAATGATAGGTAGATAGGATTTGAGGTGGAGTTGTACCTGCGTAGCCCTAGATAGGTGAGTCTTGGGGGCAAGGCCACTTCATAGTAAGGTTTAGGTGAGACCCATGGGCGAGGCCCATGCGATAATAGCAAGGTAGGTGGGACCTGGCATAGATTATGGTGTCGAGATATAGGATCGAGGATTCCAAGATTTCTAGAGCCAAGAGTGGCAATGTGGATAGAGAAAATTCGATAACCGATGTTTTCTTCAGAAGTCGCGGGGAGCGAATGAGAGGGTGTTCATTGGTTCAGTAACCGGGTGGAATCCAGTACTTTGGATAGTTGACAGATAAGTTGGGACCAGAGTGGTCTCGATTCGTTCGGAAAGAGGACAAGAGACAAAATGATGTTCAGGTAGCAGTAGTGATGTGAGGATTTTTGTATGAGGAGTAGTTGTGGATCGAGAATGGTAAGACACTTGTAGTGGGATTAAATAATCTCAGAGTAATTGATTTGACTTTGTTGCGCAAATCTTGCATGAGTCTAACTGTCTCAGGGATGAATTTTCTACTCGAAGGATTATCTGAGGTTCTGGCATGGTAGTTTTTAGAGCATAGATGGTCCGTCAGGGAGACATACCATTATGGATTTCAGATCACGGAAAGATAGAAGTAGTCTTTGTATAACAGTAAGGATTATCCTTCATCGGGTTTGGAAGGTCTTGATGGTTGGGTTCAGTTGCCTTGGGAAGGCCATTGATTGCGCGGGATGATAGTTGTACTTCCAGGATGGCGGGTGCCATTGGCGGTGGGAAACACCAGTTGGTTTAGGGCAGGTAGGAGGAAAGCTGCGGGCGTGACACATGATATGGTTGTGGGTAGGTGACTATATCAGACTTCGAGGATGAAGTCCAGTTTAAGTGGGGAAGAGTTGTAACACCTGGAAACCAGAAGGCCAAATGAGGAAAGAAAATCTCCAAACAAGAAGGCAACTCGTTGGGTTCAAGGGGGAGAATGCGACGAGTAGGAAGGTTGTCCCGCATGTTTTTGGAAGACCAACCCGACGAGTTGGAATGGGTTTGGGAAACCCTAAATTCGGGATTTTGCACCCTATTTAAGCATCCTAACCCCCACTTTACGGCCTCATTTCCAGCCTCCAATTCCCAAACCCTAGTTTTAGAAACCCTAATGCATTTGTGAACTTGTGATCCATTTTTGAGTGAACTTTGTGCGTTTTGAAGCTTGTGGAAGAAGAAGCCAGAGGATTCCAGAGACTTCCTTTCATCCTCATCATTTTATGGTAATCAAGTCTCTAACTTGATTAGTAGTTTATTATATCTCCTTATATTCACTTTATTGGGTTTATTGTCCAAGAAGCTTGATCTTTGGGATATAGATGTCCCAATTGAGTATACCTTCAGATCTAGGATTATAGAGGGCTTTCATGGCATAAAGGTGCAAACTTTATGGCCATCGAAGCCCCATTTAAACAATAAGATGTCATTTTGGCCTTTTAAGCTCCAAAAAGCCATGCATGGAGTGAAAGGTGGAAGCTTTACGTGTCCATGTAGTGTTTAGGGTCTAGATCTCAGTTTGTAGGCTTTAGTTTGGAGTATGGATGGCTTATGGACCAAGATCTAGGTCCTAAGGAGTTAGGGCTTGAGCTAAATCCATTAAGAAAAGGTATTAAAAGGTAAAGTTGGAAACTTTACCCTTAAAAGGACATTTCACATGTATAGGTGGAGTTTTGAGCTTAGATTTGAAGAATAGAGGCTTAATCCGTTAAGAAGGGCTTAAAAGACTGAGGAACTCGATGAGTCCATATAGGAACTCGGCGAGTTGGGTTGGAAGTTGCCCGATTTTGATGAACGAGGAGGCAACTCGTCGAGTTGCTGGAAAACTTGACGAGTTGGGTCAGGATTTCATAATTTTTGTGGATATGGAGAACTCGATTAGTTATGGGTAGAATCGATGAGTTCGTACTAGATATCATGTTCTGTGTTTTGTGGAAACTCACCGTGTTAAAGGATGACTCGACAAGTTGAGTCAATTCGAGCATTGACTTTGGCTTAGACTGAAGTGTTGACTTTGACGTTGACTATGGTTGACCCTTGAGGGGTTATGAAGCATAGACTGGTTAATAAGGGTTGTGATATGCAGGGGTTGTGTAGATCCAATCACGAGGCATAGATGTTCAACTATCATCCGACATTGAGGTGAGTTTCCTCCTGTAGGAACGGGTCGAAGGCACCAATTCCAGCCCTTATGTATGATTATATGTTATGTGTGTTGATTAGCAGCTAAGTGTCGGTAGGGCCCGTATCTTAGCATTATTCGGGTGTGGATAAGGATTGACAGATTTATATATGCCGAGTGGTACCTGAGGAATGTTGATATGTATGTTTCCAGACTACAGTTGATGTTGAGTGGTACCCAAGGAAAGTATGCATGATTAGTTATACTTGTTTTCTGCATGATACTTTTATGTGTCTGGTAGAGAGATGAGTGTGGGCGGGGGCCCGTATCTCATCACTAGTTGAGTGTGGTCGGGGTTCCATATCTCATCATTAGTAGAGTAAGGGCGGGGCCCAAGATAGGCGAGGCCTTAGGCTAGAAGATATAGTGTTGTGTAGGATTCTTTATGTACTAGCATGATTATATGTTATTTTTTTATTTGTATTGCGAGCGGGGCCCAGAGACAGGTAGGGCCTTGTAGAAACATATCTGTATACCTAGCGGGGCTCGATGCCAGGTGGGGACTGATGTCAGATTCTGTTTGATGCCGGGCGGGGCCTAGTTTATGTGTTTATATGATTATGTGTATGGTATGTGGTAGTTTGGGGAGAATCACTAAGCTTCGTGCTTACAGTTTTCAGTTTTGGTTTCAGGTACTTCCGATAGCAAGGGGAAGAGCTCGGGATGACTGCAGTGCACACTTGTTTCGCCTATGATGTTTTTACTCTGATATGTTGACATGTGTTTTGATATGCTACTATGATTTGATACGATGAGTTATGTTTTTGGATGAAATGAATTTGGAAACTATGGTTTATTTAATAATTAAACTGAAATTTTTGGACCGTATTTTTGGGATGTTTCACCCTTGCAAGGCATATGGTATGTACATGAGAACGTTTTAGATGAAATTTGAGCATAATTTGGATTACTATACTTGGTCATGAATAATATAGTCATATAACAATTCTGATGTAAATAATGGTTTAAGAAAGGGTAAGGGACGGTGGCGAAATAAGGAACATGATAACACATGCTATAGATAGATTATAGATTTGTAATATGTTCATCGTAATTATAGAAATATTTCAAGGATGAAATCTCTTGAAGGAGGGAGAACTCGTAACAGCTGTTTTTTTGGCATGTATTGTTACATGTTAACTTTACCCTGTACGGTCACGTTAAACTTAACGGAAGGCCTAGACGGAGCGTTACCAGGCTAATACCTTGGCCAAGACCCGGTCCTGGCCCACGCGATCTAGCGTCGGGTGAATAGCTCACTTCCCATCACAAGGAAAGAACATTCCATGTGATCTCCTCATTTACTCATAGCCAATCAGAAGGTGACGAATAGCTTAGGTGACGTCCAAAACTGACTTCACCTGGCAGTTACTTAGTGTGGGCAAATCTCCCAGTAAGAGGAGGCCACGTGTCATGCTCATAGTGTGAGGTCCCCATGATCTGTTAGTAACAGGTATAAAAGGATATTTTTCGTCTCAAGGAAGGGATATATTCTATCTCTCACAAAATTTACCCTAAAAAATTCTCTCTAAGAAAACTAACTTGATCGTTGGAGCGACGTCTCGGGAGAACACCCGGTTGTCCTTTAACGATTTCTTTTTGCTGTGTTTTCAAGAAAGTTTGGATGTCAGATCTTCCATCCAACATCTCATCCCTGATAAGACATGTCACAACATTTGGCGCCATTCGGACGTATCCTCATTGTGATACAACCAATTAACGACACTAGGTCTTCGCAAAACGGCGATCTAAGCCCAACAACACCTACGCCTGTAGTAGGAGATATGTTTCAAATATCGGTGGTGATAACCAGAGGACACCACCGTGAGTATAAGTCACAGAACCCAATCCAGGTGCTCATGGCACAGATCTTACCGGCTATGAGGCCAGCACTCGAGAGCAGTTTCCAACAGTTGTCATCGGACGGTTCATCGCCTCAGACAACGATATTACATCCTGATTTGTTGCAAAGACCTTTGCATGACGGCATGTAAGTACTCACTAATTCTAATCCTCATATGAGAAACGCGAGTCACCAATCGTGGGACGAAATATAGCTACTCTAGCGAAATCTACTCAATATCAATTTTTCGAGCAACGATCCCAGACCATAGAACTGGGATCCGCGAGATCTGCTCCTCATATCTGGATTCATTCGTAACATGAAAATCCATCGAATATATATAGAAAATGGTAGTTGCTCTGATATACTATACAAGCACTGTTTTAGACAACTACCAGATGCATGGAAGGAGGGGCTATAGCCCGCAACCGGTGGGTCGTTGATAAGGTTCACCGGACACAATTTGTGGCCATTAGGCACAATTCGGCGACCCTTAATGATGGTCAGTCACGATGTGAGGGATCGAATCACAAGAACAATCGAATTCTCTGTGACCTGATATCCGGTAGAACACAACATTCTGCTCGGACCGTCGGTAATCTCCTCACTACACCTCGTACCATCGCCGATCCATGGCATAGCTAAATTTAGCACATGCCAAGGATTAACGACGATCCTCGCCACAAACACCAGGGCACAACAGTGTCACCAAATCATAGCCGCTCCCGAGCTTGTGCAAGCGCCAAAGTAGTGAAAAGGGGGATGTTCCACTAAGCAGCACCAAATAAACGTTGAATATCCAGAAAAGCTCATGCGAATTGGCACTCACTTGTCAAATGAAACCAGGGCATGAATGGTGGCACTCCTGAAAAAATAATCCACTATTTTCGCTTGGAAACCAATCGATCTGACGGGCGTCAATCGATAAGTTATAGAAGATAGCCTTAATATCGCACCAGGGAGCAACCCTATTAAACAAAAGAAAAGGGGCCAGACAGCAGACCAGAACATAGCTATAAACGTAGAAGTGGCTGATCTGGTGAGGGCTGACATACTTCAGGAGGTCATGTTGCTGACATGGATAACAAATCCTGTCATGGTGAAGAAGGCCAATTGGTCATGGCGAATGTGCATTGATTATTCTGATCTTAATAAAGCCTGCCCAAAGGATTGTTACCCTCTCCCAGAGATTGATCAGAAAGTCCAGTTGCTTGAAGGTTTTCGGCTCAAATGTTTCCTCAACGTGTACAAAGGTTATCACCAGGTACAGATGAAATGAGAAGATGAGGTGAAAATAGCCTTCCATACAGAAAAGGCACCTTCTTCTACCAAAAAATGCCATTTGGGCTCAAAAACACGGGCACTACTTATCAAAGGTTGATGGACAAGGTATTTGCCGATCAAATTGGTAGGAATATCTAAGTCTACGTCGACGATATGGTAATCAAGAGCCGCAATTAGGAAACATTACTCCTAGATGTGGAAGAAACCTTCAAAATGCTAGTTAAAGCGCAGATGAAGTTAAACCCAACTAACCTTTGGAGTCGAGGAAGAGAAATTCCTTGGGTATTAGGTATCCAAGGAGGGGATTCTCCCAAATCCCACTAAAATACAGGAGTTCCTCGAATCGAAAGCTCCCCACAATATCAAGGGGGTACAACATATCAATGATAGGTTGGTGGCGTTGGGAAGGTTCATTGCCAAATCTGCAGAGAAAGCACTTCCTTTGTACCAGACAATCAAAGGATATTTAGACAAAAACAGTTTAAATGGAAAGATGTTGGGTCAAAAATATGGTTTATACTTTGCTTTTCTAGGAAAATATATTTTTATGTAATGTTATATGTGTTTGCGGTTTGTGTGTACGGCCGTACACAGGGTGTGCGGCTGTACACATGTGTATGGCTGGAGGTCTATATAAATAGAGGAGTGCATGTGAGTGTACAGTTGGGAAAAAGTAGAGAAGAGGGAAGGCTAGAGAAGAGAGAGAAATTTAGAGAGAAGAAGTGTGTGTGTGAGAGAATCTATTGTAAGGAGCATAATTTATATTGAATACATCATAGATTCATCAAGTTATTCTTCTTCTCCTTCTCTTCTATTTGATCTGACATCATCCAATTGATTGGGATTCCGCACCATCAATTGGATCTGATTGATACTCAAGCAATTTGGGGACTTACAAAAGAAGAAGCAGATGCGACATTGCAAAAAATGAAAGACTCCCTACAACAACTCTGGGCTCTCGCCTACCCACTCCCAGGGGAGACACTACATATGTACTTAGCAGCGTTTGAAGAGGCCATCTCCTTTGTATTAGAAGTGGAGTGAGAAGGCAAGAAGATCCCCATTGATTTTGTTAGCAGGGCCCTGCAAGGGCTAGAAGTAAATTACCCGACATTGGAAAAGCTGGTCCTCACCCTGGTTTACGTAGTTAGGCGACTATGGAGATATTTCCAAGCCCACAAGGTGGATGTATAGAATATTTACCTGATAAACAAGTGCTACTAAGGCCGGGAAAGTCCGGGCGACTGGCCAAATGGGCCATAGAGTTGGGCGAACACGACATCCAATACCACCCCAGAACCAGCATTAAAGCCCAGGCTCTTGTAGACTTCCAGGTCGAAATCCCATATACCATCAAGGGAGTGCCAACGATAATCTCCACCGATCCACTCGAGCCTGAAGTCGATAAGGAACTCTGGAAGTTGTACACCGATGACACGTCAAGTAAGGAAGGCTTAGGCGCAGGCTTGATCCTTCAAAGCCCCAAAGGCGAAGAGATCACTTACGCATTGCGATTCGACTTTCAATTATCCAACAACGAGGCATAGTACAAAGCACTCCTAGAAGGTCTGAGGCTCACTAAGGAGGTTAACACAAAGCAATTAGTATCCCTCAACAATTCACTACTTATCACAAACCAGGTAAATGGAACGTATGAGGCTAAAGACTCAAGGATGTAGAAATACCTAGATGCAACCCGAAGTCTAACCAGCACATTCAAAATCTTTTCCATAAAACAAATCTCCCGGGGAAAGAATGCATGGGCGGACGCTCTCAGCAAGTTAGCCTCAACTTCCTATGATCACTTAACAAAGAAAGTGCTAGTCAAAGTGCTCCCGCAGATAGGTATCGATAACCAAAAGGCCAATATAGTATCGACTGTACCGGAATGGACTAAACCATATGTCGATTACTTGTGCCATGGCGTGCTACCGAATGAACCTAAGGAGGCAAGAAAAGTTAAGATCACAGCGTCAGATTTTGCAATTAGGGATAACCAACTATACCGAAGAGGGTATCTCAGTCTATGGCTAAAGTGCATCTCCAAGGAAGAGGGGAAAACATTCCTACAAGAAAGTCATTTGGGGGATGCGGAGGCACATGCAGGCGCTTGAGCACTCACAGGAAAAATACTCCTCCTAGGGGTATATTGGCCAGACGTGTACAACGATGATGCGTCCCTTACCAAGAAATGCAAGGAATGCCAGGCATTTGCTCCTTTCCAAAATTAACCGACCATGCCATTGACCAGCATAACCAGCCCCTGGCTCTTCCACCAATGAGGGATTGACATAGTGGGAGCTTTCCCACCAGCTCCAGGTGGTGTGGAATTTTTGCTAGTGGCCGTGGATTATTTCACGAAGTGGATAGAGGCAGAACCACTGGCCACCGTCACTGGCAAAAAAAAATGATAAAATTCATGACGAAGAACATCTTTGCCCGTTTTGGCACACCCAAGATCCTCATAAGCGATAATGGCACACAATTTGAAGGAAGCCCCTTCAAAGAGTGGCGCGAAAACAAAAAAAATTCATCGTCGGTTCATGTCAGTGGCACACCCTCAGGCCAATGGGCAAACCGAAATATCAAACAAAACCATAGTTAATGGTTTGAAGAAAAGGATACTCATATCAAATTCCGCCTAGGTGGATGATCTCTCGATAATGTTGTGGTCCTATCGTACCATGGCAAGGTCAAGCACGAGAGAAACACCATTTATTCTAACTTATGGGATGGAAGCGGTCATCCCATTGGAAATAGTGGTCGGCTCCCTACGGACAGAGAGTTTCAAGGTAGCAGGCAATGAAGAAGGGCGACGCCATGACTTGGACATGCTTGACGAAAAACGTGAGGCGGTACAGCTGTGCTAAGCACCGTACAAATCAAAAACTAAGAACTATTACAACCGCCAAGTCCGTGTCAAAAACTTCAAATTTGGCGAATGGGTGCTAAGAAAGAATGATCCTGCCATGCTGAACCATTAGGGAAAATCAGTGTCACTTGGGAAGGACCGTACAAAATCATGGAAGCCCATAAGAACGGTGCTTATGTCCTGGAAGCTCGGGACGGGCGTGCCATTCCAAGAACATGGAATGCGCAGAGCCTGCATCGTTTTTACTCTTAAAATGAGTATGGTTCAATGCTAGCAAATGCATTTTATCTTAGTTTTAACATATAAATGTAACCAACAGAAATTACATTATCATTTTTAGTTTTATAACACTTCAACAATAAAACTAGAAAAAGAAATAGAGAAATCAATTCAAATGCTTCTCATTTTTAAGCTTGAAAAATTAAGCAAAAGAAGCTGTGTGCATTTACCGTGTGACAACAAGGACTGATCATCCAATGTCACACGAGCGAAATCATCATAATTAGGCAGCCAGGGGGTTTTATAAAAAAGGTTCATAACCTTTCCCCCAAAACATGTTCATCAATTACATTAAATTATACATATGAAAGAACATGTGACATAAGTGTAGAAGAGTCATTACTTTCAACTAACCAGAAAAAACAAAACTGGGTGAGCCTCAAGATGACGATCTTGGCTACACCTAGGGTCTTTAAGCAGCAATTAGAACAAATTTCTCAAAGTTCAGATTTAGTAAAGCATAAAGAGTTCACCAGTAATAGAACTCGGGTCAGGTGTAAACAGACCCCGCATCAATACCATGTGATGGCCAACATAAACCATACATGAAAAAACCAAACAAAAAGAATATATGCGGTAATATCAAACATTCATACCCACAAATATAGAGAAAAAATTGTCATAGTTGCCGGACTCCCGAACTTTCAAATAGCCACAGAGGGCAGAAAAGACGATAAATAAACAAAGAAAAAGAAAATATTTTTCAAGGAAATCACATCAGAACAGGTCGCAAAACAGGGCTAATTATCACTACGAGCAGAGCTTGGGCCGGTGCCTAACCCATCGCTCTGAGCTTCTTGATAGGGACTACAGAGCCCAACCATGTCCAGACTACTCAGGCGAAGGTGGTTGGCAAAGTTTGTTTCAGTGAACGCCACTAGGGCATCTTCCATCTCTTGAGTACTAGCAGCCACATTCTCCTCGGACTTTAGGTCAGAATCCCCAACAGTTACATGCTCCCATACAATCCTTTTACCCTGTTCTACACCTGCAGCAACACAAGCCTTCTGCACATGTACAAAGCCTTGGAGAAATTGAGGGCTCTCGATCACCCGATTCACCACCTTGTTGAGCCCATCACTAAGGATCCATGAAACATCCTTCTCCAGTGCCCCTATTGCAGTACTCTCAGTAACTAGATCAACCTCCAGTTTTGTTGTCCGCTTGCTCAGCCAAGCATTCTCCAAACTCAAAACCCCTACACGATAACCCAGACGCCTCGCCTCTTCCTCTAGTTTTGCCACTTGATCAGCCAAGCTTGACTTCTCGAGCATCACCACCTCCCGCTCAGCCTCCAAAATGCACTTGTTATTGGATTATGTGTCTAAGACAATAACTATAATTAGTATGTACTTGACCTGAGAGTAGCATGGTCCATTTCGGGTTGCATATCACAAGGACAATTTGATAGGATGGATACTTGAGTAAGAGGTTGCTTATGATTTATTAATATATTATAAGTTCTAATGTATTAATATGAAATCATATTATTTAATTAGTATAATCAAGAATTAATTTGAATTAATTATGTGATCAAAAGAGACTAATTAAATATGTGGGGATTGATTTGGTATATCAATGATTCTTATAGTGTGGGCCAATTGTTATTTAGGATGGGTTAAACCAATATGGTAGTCCATGGATAGTCCATGGAGGTTTAACCCATGGAGCCTAAGTAATATGAAAGGTCATGGGTATTAGGGTTTGCATGGATGTAACCCTAGACTTTGCCACACTATAAAAGGACTCCCTTAGCACCCAAAATCATGACTATAGTTCTTGGAGTTCATTAGAGCCGATTTTGGAGCTAACAACATCTCTTTCAAGTTCTCCTTTGTCCTAGGTGTGTTATGAACTGTTTGAGGCATAACACTTGGGTTGCTAAGTTCTTAAAGGCCAAATACAACAAGTTCTACAAGCTACATAAAGAGGTAAACTCCTAACTAGTATTTTATGTTGTTTATGTCAATTGTATGCTATTTGTAGGATTAATGCTTTGGAAACAATATTGCATGTATAATTAGAGAAAACATAGGTCAAAAGCATTTAGGGTTTCATGTGCACCATAGGATGTTGTAGTATACAAAAACCCAATGTTGGTATCAGAGTCATGAGTTGTTTTCTGTTATATTGATGCAAATGTTTGATTTTCAAAGTTGAAAAAAAAAGAAAAAAAACATGAACTTTGTCAAATTTTAAGATAACTATTTGATTTTATGAAAAACTGATTATTTGTAAAATTTGAGTCATTTTACTACAAGAGTTGAATTAGGTCAGTTTATTACAAGATAAAATGATATGATTATTTTATTTGTTTTAAAAGTTTGATCTAAATGTTTATAAGGAGTTACAAATTTTGTCATAAAATTTTGAAACTTCCATAAGTTATGGATGTGAAAAGTCTCATTCATTAACGCTTTAAGTTATGAATTCCAAGAGTCTTCAAAGGTTACAAAATTTGTTATAAATGGATTTGAAGAGTTTCATAACTTGCCCTCAAGTTATGGGACTTGGAAAGTCTATTTTATGGAATTCTAAAAGTTTTCAAGAGTTACAAAAGTTGCCCTCAAGTTTTGGAATTTGAAAAGTTTTTTTATGAGACATTGAATTCTAAAACTAAGTTATTTGAAAAGTTTTCAAAAGCGTAACTCATGGGTTCATAACTTAATAACAAATTAAATAGTTTTAATTTTGTTTTAGCATCTTGATGTTTTGAATAATTCATATTACATCTTTATGGACTTTATTAATAGTTAATTAAAGTGTTTAATTAAAAGAGAATTAATAATTCCATAATGACATGGTTTGAGTTTAATTAAATTAAGAGTATAGTTTAATTAATAGATTAAACCACTTTGTATTTTAAAAGTTTAAAATACACCCTTATACTATTATAAGATTAAAAGTTTAAAATATTATATGTATAAGTAAAAATTCGGTCTTATTGTTAGTAGGTCTCATCCACGAAGCCGGTCTATAAGGGGGGTATAAGGTTACTGCTTATAAAATGGTGGTTTAATGGGTGTCCAGTCTCACCCACCGTTTCCTTGATTGGTGGAGGGTCGTTAGCCGAACGGGTAGGATAGGAAATTAATTCTCATTAAAAGTATAATGAAAATACTAAGTAAGTAAACACTTATAAATTCCCAATCTTAGTTACTTAGGAAAAATATGAATTTGGTGCTAACCCATGAAATTACACTTTGCACCTTGTTAAGTCGTTAATGGAGCCCGTGTGGTTAACCGACACACTAATCTGGGAATGACCGTGTGTGGAAAAGGGTAACTTGATGTTAATCATAGATCAATGGAGCGTGTGTGGTTAACCGACACATTAATTAGGTGATCTTTAACATTAAGTATACCAAGCTGATTTGCATAATTATTCACACATTGTTTGTGATCCTCAGCATCCCAGTCACAAACTTGAAGGGCACAATCAAGATTTAAACATGCCATTGAAAAGTTCAATGAATCTCAAAAGATCTAGGAATTTCAATTCATTTAAAACTTAATAATCAATTTCGTTTTTCATGGTGGAAATTGGTAAATCGTCATTTACCTACCTTCAAATATTTTGCAATTGGATTACGGCCTCCCTCTTCTGAAATGTAAAATATTGTGTTGGGTCCTAGCCTTAATATATTCAGTTTGGGTGTTATATTAAGGACTTAAATCAACTAACTTGAATTTCTCCCAAATAGATGTCTAGTTTTGACAACTATGGTCTTCCTTATTCTTTTGGGAAAAGCTCCTAATGAAGATGATATCCCACATGGTAATCAAGGTGAAAGATTAATCCATTTGTTGTGCATTAGTGGGACTAGAAATCATACTTCATTTCGTCCACCTCCTCCAATTATTCTCCCTAACCCACAAGTTGAAAGACTTGAAAAGTTCAAGGTTACTCAAGCTCTATTGGCTAGCAAACACCAAGATGGAAGGTCTGTGTGTGCACATTTCTTGGAGATGAAGTCACAAATTGACAGGCTGGTAATGTTGGGAGTCGTTGTGTCGAGGAAGTTGGCTGTTGACTTGGTTCTTCAGTCACTTCCCGAGTCATATAGTCAGTTTGTTAAAGACTGCTATATGACAGACCGTGACGTGACCCTTATTGATCTTACCTATTTACTAATTGCTGCTGCATAAAAAATGATTTGACACACTGGTCAAACAAATTTGATTGGAAGATCTACCTCCCAAACTTTCATGGACATTGATAATGAAATCATTAGAAGTCCAGAAAAGTCTTCTCTTCCCAATGGAAAGGGATCATCGATGGTCAAACCATTTGATCAAATGGTAAACAGAAAGGCTAAGTCTGAGATTGTCCCGTGTATGACTCTACTTCAGGTAAAGTTCACTGTCTAGCTCTATTAAGTTCCTATTTGGAGATTCTTAATACATGATGTAATGTAATTACATTGTGACGTTTTGTAGAATCGAAGAAAAGAAAGGAAGCTTAAAGGAAGAGTAAGCTGATTTTGATCGCGAAGAGATGGATTTCAATCACATGGCTCGATGATCAGAATTTTGAGTTGCTGCTTAAGAGTTATGATAGATTACTTAGGAATAGATAACAACATACTTTTCATTTTTATTTGCATTGTAAGGACTAGTTTTCCACACTTTTATAAATAAAGAATTTTTTTTTTTTGATTTTTATCTTATTTTAAATTTCCTTACAATGACATTTGTGAAAAATTGTTGCTTATATGTTTCCATTGATAACAATATTGGAAAATGGATTTGATTCTTTCATTTGTGGTAGAGTCAAAATTTACTAAATAAGGAAAGATTCTCATCACCCAAGTTTCAATTGGATAGAAACTCGGAATCATGCAACTTGTATTGTGTGATGAATGAGAAACTTCATCTTTGGGAAATTAAGACTAACTCCTTGTTCACATGTATATGTGACTCAAGTGAAGGACTAGGCGATCGGGTACACTTGGTTGTGCATTGGTTAGGTCCACCACAAAGAGTGATAAGACTATTCGTCATGATTTACTAAAGTTTAGTAAATATGGTTATATTACAAGATTAAGTATAATTCTGAATCATTGAAAAAGTTTCAGTGTGTAGCAGAACAAATAAGAAGAATCAAATTAGGCAGAAAGATAAAAGTTTCTTCAATCTGAAAGGATGGGAGAGTACTTTAGTATCGTGTTTTATGATCATCTTAATGATTATGAAAGAAAATATCACAATTGATCCTCTAAGTACACCTTAGTACACTTGTATGGCTAAGAAGAGGAATCGTGAACTGTTGAAATAGTTAAATCAAAAGGTGAATCATACTTCGTTTCAAGGATAAGTCTTAGAGTCATACTCCAAGATTGTAACTTGAGTGACTTAATCTTAAGAAAGGTTTATAACACTTGTCAAATGTAGAGTAAAATGTTTTATACTCTTGTACATTTGAAATTGGTAAGTTGTGATGTTTTGGATAAAACAAAGACCAAATAAGACCAATGGTGTCAAGTGTTTGTGTTGATAAGAAACCACACTAACTCTTGAATATTTGTTTGTCAAGTGACGTCTCTTGACAAAGAGAAACTTATATGTCAAGATGTCAGTGTGAGTCTTAAAGATCTTGAAAAGTTTCAAGAACTAATGAAGAGTAAACTTACTGTTAATCACTAGCCCACGCCTTGAGGTTTGTAACCTATCGTGTTGACATATTCTTGTTTCTATGGCCATTCCAGGTAAAGATGACTATGCATGTTAGTTCTATGAGTGCTCAATTGTTTACATAACATCTTGGAAACAATGGTAGGCCCTTGAGCTGCCAGGTGACAAGAAATTAAGATTGAACAAGTTCAGTCCATATGAGTTTGGATTTGTCACTAACCTTGTCTTTTGATTATGGTTATGAAAAATTCACATGGATAGGAAGACATACACCATAAAATCTAATTGTCGTAAGGTTTCTATCCAATTCATGAAAATGATTTTGAGGAAACGCTTTCACTAAGTAGATTTTAAGGAGATTGCATTTGTGATATTTGCATTCTCAAATTCGATTATGATTACGACATCCCTCTTCGTAGTTCGAATTGTGAGAAATAGCACAGGTCTAAACATTTGAGACTTATTGTTGTAAGTTATAAAATTGTTTAGACACACATGTGAGCTATCTAAGGAAAGGTGTATGAGTTTGAGAAGCGTAGATAACGTCTTATCGAAGCATCTCGTATCAGAAATCTGAAATTTGGTAAGGAAGTCAATAAGTATTGATTTCTAGAAGTCCAACTGATTTCTAGGTACATGTCAATGCTAGTGGGAGCATAAGTGTTACACTAGTAAGATAATAATTATAATGCTAGTGGGAGAATAATTATTATGGTAAGTGTTGCAAGTTAGCAATGTTAATTATAGAAAACAAAAGCTTCAAATCGCAAAGTTGCAGGGTTTGAAAAGCTGTTTTGCTATAATTAAGAGAGAGGAATTAATATTACATTTCAATTCTAAAAGATTAGATTGAGATTTTAATAAAGTTTATTAAAAAATATATATGAATGTTATGTTGAAAAGATTCGACATAAGGAAATTCTATATATGGAAGTATTAGAGCAAAAGACTGGTCAAGTTCCATGTCTTTATGTAAGACATTATGAATCGTATCCCATATGCTTCGGGTATAGGATCGATTGCATATGCTATAATATTTATGTGTTTTGAATTTTCCAAATGCATAGGGCATCAAGAGGGAAAAGGGACCAAAATTGGATATGACTGAAATGGTTAAGCAGTTGTCAAGGACAATTTGAGGTTTACCAAAGATTGGTTGTTTATGGACAGTTGGAAGTGTAGTGTAAATTTTGGAAGGACCATGTTGGCATATTCTGAGAAGAGGTAACTCTTGTTCAGAAGTGATAGTCAAAATGAGAATATGGAAATGTTTCCATAAGTGGAAGTTATTCTTTAAATCTGTATAAAATTAGAAAACTTAATGCAAGAAGGATGTTCAAAGGAATGTACTTTGAATGTGAGACTTCATTTCCATGGAACTGCTCTCCCTTGGAATACTTTGTAATGTCTATTGCCAAGTCTCTATGACTTTTGTGCATAGTCATTACAAGAGGATCATTCATATAAGTTTAGAATCTAACAAATTACAATAAATGGCTAAAATTTGGTATTCTTACATTTACGGTAAGGATTTGGAATTGTGAAATGATTTTCATTAAAGATGTGTTCAATTGATCTATTTCACAAAGAAAGGACCATAGGCAAACATAGTGTGCATGCTTGGATCATGGGATAACTATTGTTTTAATTCAAGTACTAAGTTGATTAATCGAAACATTATACAATGAATAATTTGTAATCAATATGGTGATGAAATAAAAGGTGTTTTATTTATATTCTTAAGTTCTAAGACCATGTTGGATTTGATTATTCTTGTGTTTTACTTTGCATGTTTTGACTTCCCGAATAACCAGGTTATTCAAACCATCCACAGTCAATCATACTTTGGAAGTATGTATTGAAGCTAGACTGTCATGAATGTGTCTGTAGATTGTCTAAAGGCGTTTAGACATAGCACAAGTTTGCTACAACATTCATGAGTGCTCATAAGGTCTGAGTATTGGATTAAAACCACGCTTATCTGAATCCTTTCATGGATTTTATCACGAGTGATTAGTGAGACGATAATATCTTATATTCTTAAAACCAAGACGTGTGAGTTGTAATTTACAAGTTGGTTTCACATTGACATATGTAAACGCACCAGTAAATTGGTGTTATAAAACATATTATTGTGTGAGATTTGATGAGTAAGTACAAGCAAGCATTTGAGTCGAAGTTTATCCATTCCTTTTTCCCTTAGAGGGATAAAAGCGATATATGTGGGCCCCTCGATGATTTAGTGATGACAAACCTAAGTGTTTGGCCAAACCTGGACTCATGTCCATATGATATCTAGAATGGAGGAATATATGATCCCTTATCTAATGGACGCGTCATTGACTAGGTCAGAGTTCGTCATCGACTTTTAAGAGCTATGATTGCTAGACGAGATTTTGAGTCGTACTTGCAATAATAGTTATTAGACTTATCCAAGTGGGAGACTGTTGGATTAGGTGTTTAAGTCCATAACTATAATTGTTATGTACTTGACCCAAGAGTAGCATGGTCCATTTCGGGTTGCATATCACCAGGACAATTTGGTAGGATGGATACTTGAGTAAGAGGTTACTTATGATTTATTAATATATTATAAGTTCTAATTTATTAATATGAAATCATGTTATTTAATTAGTATTGATCAAGAATTAATTTGGAATTAATTATGTGATCAAAAGAGACTAATTAAATATATGGGGATTGATTTGGTAAATTAATGATTCTTATAGTGTGGGCCAATTGTTATTTAGGATGGGCTAAACCAATATGGTAGTCCATGGAGGTTTAACCCATGGAGCCTAAGTAATATGAAAGGTCATGGGCATTAGGGTTTGCATGCATGTAACCCTAGAATTTTCCACACTATAAAAGGACTCCCTTAGCACCCAAAATCATGACTAGAGTTCTTGGAGTTCATTAGAGCCGATTTTGGAGCTAGCAACATCTCTCTCAAGTTCTTCTTTGTCTTAGGTGTGTTGTGAACCGTTTTAGGCATCACACTTGGGGTGCTAAGTTCTTAAAGGCCAAATACAACAAGTTCTACAAGCTACATAAAGAGGTAAACTCCTAACTAGTATTTTATGTTGTTTATGTCAATTGTATGCTAGCTGTAGGCTTAATGCTTTGGAAACAATATTGCATGTATAATTAGTGAAAACATAGATTCAAAGCATTTAGCGTTGTATGTGCACCATAGGATGTTGTAGTATACAAAAACCCGACACTTGTTAGCTTCTATCTTTGCCAACTGGGCCCTCAACTTGTCACATTCAATACTCTTCCGGTCAGAATCAGACTGGAGAGTCTCCATGTCAGAGATGCGTTCAGCAGCTACGACCAAATAAGATGACACCTGGGCAGTGGCATAACGCAAGCTGTTAGCCATGTGTTCATCCGATAGAACTATTAGGGCCTTAGTGGTAGCGGGAGAAAACGCATGCTGACACCCTCAAGAGTGTCGTCGTGATCGAAGACAAGGTATTGAGCAGTTAGTTTCCAAGTCGGCTTGTAGGCATCCAGATGAGAATCTGTCATAAGGGGGACGGTTGTGATCTTATCAAAAGAAGCTGATGCAAGACCATGGGAAGGCAAAGACCCAGTCTTCACCTCGGCTCCTCCAACAGTGGGAACAGGGCTGGCATTATCAGTGTTTCCCTCTACTATACGACCGGGCGGTTCAGTTTCCCGATTGGGTCCCCTATCCGACAGTTTTGAAGGACCCTCATCGGGGGTACAGGTGGAGCTCCTGGAACCCTCAAGCAAGGATGTCAGATTGCGTTTTTTTTTGCCAAGAGGGGGCTCACAGCTAGCGGTCTTGGCAAGACCGCCGATAGAGGCTTCCAGAACAGCGAGGCGCCTCTTGACACGACGAAGACTCCTTGGAGACCCAGAAGGGGTAGGATCCTTCTGGGAAGCACTAGTGACAAAGACGTCATAGAAATCTGACTCATCGTCACAACTAGCACCATCACCAGCGGCACCGCCTGCACCGGTGGGAGACTCGTGTGTAGCCTTGATTCCTTGACCATAAACAGGAGGTGGAAGAGCTTCCACAAGTTCGACTTCATGGAATTGAATTTTCCCCTCAAACAGAACCTAAAGAGCCCTATCCAAAGATATAACTTCCTCCCCACCTGGAAACAAAACGAAAACAATGACGGTTAGCCAAAACCCTGATTGTAATGCATTTTGCCTATAATGAAGGGGGGGGGGGGGAGGAGGAAAAGGGAAAAAGAGTGTTATACCTTCCTTCTCGACAAAGAACTCAGGCATCTTCCCATAAGCCCTCCAAGTGGCACTCATTCCACCGGCGACCAAAAAACAATCGATCCAATCCTCACCATTGATGTTGATCTTCTCCAAGTCGTCAGCCAACTCCTTGTCAGCACCAAAAAGCATGGGAGCACGGTCCACATATGCCTTAACCCTTGGGTAGCCAAGCACCACAAGATAATTATTCACCCACAAGAACTTTTCTTGCCAGTTCTTCTTGGACTTTTGGTCGTGAATAAGGGTAGGGACTCCCTGCCGATAAGAATGGGTTCGGGTCCCAGATTGGGTAGAAGCGTTGAAGAAGTGCTTGAATGCAGAACAGTTGGTTGATGACCTAGAGTGAGGCAGAGGAGCTCGAAACCTAATATTTTTTTTATAGCAATGGGAGTCAACTCCCTCACTAAAAACCCGTATTCAGAGATGATTGGATTAAAGCATTCGGTGGTAAGAAAATGAAGACATGCCTCGAATAAGGCGATCAGGATCCTGACTTTGCCCTCAGGCAGGATGTAAAGTGACACGTCGGAAAGGGAAATTTGTACGCCGTGTTCAGGAACAAACCCGAATCGGAATTGAAAAGATTCCTACTCTTCAGCAGTGAGATTTCTCCCCGGAGTACGAGAGGAATCCATGAAAGAGTTCGAAGGAAAAGTCAAAAAGGTTTCTTTCCAATAAGAACTTAAAGAAAGAAAGGTAGCAAGTGAAGAGGATGTGCCAGGATAAGCAGTCGTTTAAATACCAAAAAGGGGGAGCGAACCGTTTTCATGACGGAAATGCCGAAGAGCGTCGATTTCGCCTGATGACCGCATAAGCCATCAATAGAAGTTCGCCTTGTGCCTGAGAATAGACCAGAACGACGCTGGTACATCACGAACGTAGACCCCTACTAGTCTAAGGGACTTGTTAGCGTTACCCTGTACGGTAACGTTAAACTTAATGGAAGGCCTAGACAGAGGGTTACCATGTTAGTACCTTGACCGAGACTTGGTCTTGGCCTACACGATCCCGCGTCAGGCTGATAGCTCACTTCCTGTAACAAGGAAAGAACATTCCACATGATCTCCTCATTTACCCACATCCAATCAGAAGTCGATGAATAGCTCAGGTGATGCCCAAAACTGACGTTACCTGGCAGTTAGTTAGCATGGGCAAATCTCCCAGTAAGAGGAGGCCACGTCTCACACTCATAGCGTGAGGTCCCCATGATACGTAGTAACATGTATAAATGGATATTTTCCATCTCAAGGAAGGGATCCATTCTCTCTCTCTCTCTCTCTCTCACATAATTTACCCTAAAAAACTCTCTCTAAAAAAACTAACTTGATCATTGGAGTGACGTCCTGGGAGAACACCCGATCGTCCTTTAACGATTTCTTTGTGTTGTGTTCTTAGGAAAGTTTGGACATCAGATCTGCTATCTAACATCTCATCTCTGATAGGACATGTCACAACATTACGTGAGAGACATATCACATTGATGGGATAAGTGAGATGCTACTAGATGCATTTTCATAGAGGATGAGTTGATAAGTTGTTAAAAATACTCTAAGTATGGGAAAGCAACATACTTTGAAAATACGACACAAAGGAAAAGTAGGTTGTGATATATGGGTGAACAATAGACACAACGACCATATGAATGTCATGACGTGCCTTGGTCAAAGTCAAGGTTAAACAAAAGTCAATGATAAGAACGCAACACATGTGTTATTTGAAGCGGGTAATCAATGTGTCCACATGTTGGAAATGTGTAACTGGGGTGAGATAAATGGAGGAAGGAGATTGACATGTGGTGGAGTCTCGACAATACACATGGGCACGACACGCCCATAGAGGTGACACGACACATCTCTAGGAGAGATTCAATGTGTATATATAGTTGAGTTCGGTCATTTTACCGCGAGAACTTAGAGAGAATTCATGAGAGATTTTGAGGGGTAGTTCCCAAGGTGTGAGACCAAAGGGTTGATACTGGTGTGAGATATTGCACTGGATAAGGTATTCTTTTGTCCCATTATTATGTTATCATGTTTTATACCATAATTATATAGGGATTGTTCGACCCAGACTATCTTACAAGAGTTCTAATGTTATGAACTTGATGGCAAGTTTGATAGATGAATTCTCCGATGGAATTATTGATTTGGTTAACCAGGGTTATGAACCATAGTTTATGGACTTTTCATATATGTGGAATTATAATAGTGACCTATGAGGTTAAGTTGTTAGGTGATTGTATTTGGGAGCTTGACTAGTTTGGTAACAAATGGTTATTGAGTTTAGTTAGTGATCAGGTAATTGATTAATATGGTTAATATAATTATGAGTTTATACAAGTTCTAATGAACTTGATGCATTGTTCGAATAGGTTTTGACAATTAATAAACTGGAAGCAACGCAATATTTGGCCCCAAAATAATATTTAGTCTTCACGAACTAGCATAGTGATCAACCATACTCCTCTTCTAGATAAATATTATATAGATATGTGTTTATTATTGTATGGTGTGATATATACAATATGATGGTTATTGTGGAATAATATGTTATCAGTAAAGAGTTGATAAACTTGTGTATAGTTGAGGTTGTATTAAACTAGTGTAGTTGAATTGATAGCAGATTATTACTATGTGAAGTAATGAATTGCTTTAGCTAAGTTATGAATAAATTAAGCTATATGAGTTAAATAGCTAGTTTAGTCGTATTTGATGTAATCTATGAAATGTTGGTGCAACTGTTTATATCTACGAATCACAGTAAATTGATATAGTGAAATAATGTTGTGGAATGTTCATAGATGGATTTAGTTGATGCTTATTGATATAGTGAAATAATGTTGTGGAATGTCCAAAGTAGAAAATTGGTGTTGGATATAGTCGAGTGATTATAGAAAGATATAATTGTGATAACTAATATAGTTATGACTATAAAATAACAGCCTTGGTGACCGTAATATCATCATTAGTGAAATACAAGTCTATGGAAGACTTAGCGCCCATAATGTTATATTGCATATTGTTATGAAGCATTATAATAGCTTTGGCACCTTAATATCATTATTAGTGAATTACAAGTCAATGGTAACTTTAGTGGCCAAAATGTTATACTTGTATACTATTATGAATTAAGAATTGGGATTGAGTTTAGTTGCGAATTCCTAGAAGACTATAACTTTGATAACAGTTAGATTTATGTAACACACGTTTTCCAGAATGAGTTAGTTATTGATATAAAGGAGCCAAAGTCCAACAACCCAAAAAAACAGATAATTTTTTTTTCCATTTTAAATAAAGTAGAATTACAATCATATTAAGTTTCCAAAATCTGTTACATCATAAAAATGTCAATTATTAGAGTAACAACTAGACATGCACAAAGACCCGATCCGGATCCGATCCGGTTTGATGATGTCACGCCGAATCCGATTCAACCTTTAATCCGAACCAGTTTCAAACCGGATTTGACCGGTTTTCCGAGCCCCGCATCCGATTCGGTTTATTCCGATTCGAAATCCGATCCGATTTTCTCTCTCTCTCTTTTTTTTTTTTTTTTTTTTTTTTTAAATACACATTTTTTGGACCTCAAATATAACACAAAATGCAACATGGGTACATTAAAATAGTTAAAACATACATCAAACGTCGAATTAGAAAGAGTTTTTAAACTAGTTAAATAATAATAATAATAAAATGACGTTATAACATTTAGCCAAATGGAAATAGTTTTTGTGGTCTTCCACTTTGTGTCTCCTTCATTTAATTATTCTTCAACTGCCACGCAAGTAACTAGGGGTCTCATCAATGCCATATTCTTCATCCCCGTCTTCGTCTTCGACTTCATCGTCATCGTCTTCGTCTTCCGGAGGTGTTGATAAGCCTTGTGCATATTCTTCATCCATGATCTCCGGTTCAACATTTTGTGATAGTGGGCCTTCTAGTGATGCCAAGTGTTGTATACGTTCCACAGAATCCAAGTAATCCTTCAAGCAAACGCAAACCTCTACCGCAACCGGGGTAAGATTCGTCCTCAACTTTGATAAAACTCTTCCACTAAAAGAAAAAGCGGATTCCGAAGCTACCGTGGAAGCTTGGACGGTTAGTAAATCACGGGCCATGACGGAGAGAATAGGAAATTGTGCTTCCTTTTCTCTCCACCAAGCCAAAAGATCCAAATTTTTAAATTGTGGTGCACTCATGAATTTTAAAAAGTTTGAACCCATATAAATTCCAATTTCGCTACTAGGCGTTAATGTGCGTGCTCTTTTGTTTTACTCCTCCAAAAGGTAGTTATAGAGGTCGATATGAAAATCCGTTCGACCCCCACCACTACCCGATGCACCGCTAGTAGAGTCGGTTACACTTGCAAAAGTGTTTGACATATTGCCATATTTTGTAGCGTAAATGTCAAACAAATTAGTAAAAGTATCATTAAAAATGTTTATTTGGTTACGGATGTAGTTTGAGTTATCTTTGTGCAAATTTAAAGACATAGCAATTTTGGTAATCAAAGCCTCTACACCCATAATATTGATACATGAGTTTAATGCCGCGGCGCAAGTAAAAAGTGGTGGCATTGTTTTGAAATATTTGACTAGTTTTTGTCTCATTGGTCTCGTAACCAAAACAAATATTTCACTTCTTTGTTCAAAACGTTCCAATTGTGCAGACATCAACCATAATTCATTTAGTAACAACGGACTTGTAGGGTAATACACACCCGATAGAAAAGTGGTTGATTGTTTAAAAACTTTTAACATTTCCACAAACTCTTCCATCAAATCCCAATCATAATCCGAAACCGGGTTTTTTCTTTTTGAAATTGTGTCGTAAAATAATTGCAAAGCGATTCTTTGACGTGTCAAACTTTCAAACATCATGCATGTTGAACTCCATCTAGTGTCACAATCCCAATGTGGACTATATGGAGTTACGTTAATGGAAATGACAAACTTTCGATATTTTTCCATTGTAGCTTTATTTTTTCCAAAAACTCTAGTTAACACAGTTTTGAATTTTTCAATCGTCGAATCTATCATTTTTAAACCATCTTGTACCGCAAGATTAATAATGTGACAAACACATCTAGTATGAAAAAACGAGCCATCCAAAATAGGTTTATATTTTGCAATTAATCTTTTTGCCGCGGCGGTATTGTTACTTGCATTGTCAAACGAAATAGAGAAGATTTTGTCGCGTAAATTATAAGTCTCTATAACGCTTACTAAAATTGCAAATAATCTTGCCCCCGTGTGAGGATGCGCAAAAAGTTCAAAAGCAATAACTCGTTTGTTCATTACCCAAGTAGAGGGATCTATCCAATGTGCCGTGACACAAAGATAACTTTTGGGACAACTACCGACGGAGGACCAAACGTCACAGGTTAAAGAAACACCGGTTTTTATATTTAAAAATCCCAATTGCATATCTTTTTTGGCTATATCCCAATACTTTAAAGCATCACGTCTAAGAGAAGTGCGACTTACTTGCCGGTATTGCGGTTGCATTTTTTCCTGCAAAATCCTCGTTAATCGTGGGTTGTCGAAGTGGTTGAAAGGATAACCCTCTTGAATCACGAACTTGCAAAAGCTTTCACGAAGGTCATCATTGTTGTAAATGAAGATCGACCCGTCGGGAGTAATATTTGGTTGACTTGGATCGCTTTGACCTTTTACAGCCGGACAAGTTTTTGTTGTATGACTCATTAACGTGCTATTGCCATCTTTTTCCAAAAACATTCCGCACTTCTTGCATCTCGCTTTTTCCTTCCTGTTCGACAACAAACACAAATCGTAATGTTCCCACACTTCTTTAATCCGAGTGGTTGGTATGATTTTAACCACCGTTGCATCCGAATCTTGACCCGCGGTTGAATTTCTCGAGCTCATTTTTTTTAGTATTATGAAAATAAGTAGTAAATGTTTTATGTAAAATTGAAATGTAGCAAATGAAAGGTATATATAGGTGTTTAGAAGTGCCAAAAAGTCAAAAAAAGTCAAAGTAGCCGTTTTTTTTAAGTTCCAACGGCTAGTAAAAAAAATTTCAAATTTTCCCGTTTTTTAACGGTAACAAAAAATACGGTTTCAAACCGGTTTTGGATCCGGTTTCAACAAAATCCGGTTCTCGATCTGGGGTATAATCCGATTTGCTGTCCGAAGTCTCGATCCGGTGGCCGGTTCGGTCAAAACCGGTTTTGACCAAATCCGGTTTTCGGATCGGATCGGATCCTATAGCCCAAACTGGTTTTTGTCTGCATGTCTAGTAACAACATCAGTAAATGCGGAAAATAGTGGAGAGTGCATGCGGTGCCATCAAGCGGGGCCCTTCCCCTTAGAACCAGAAGTACTTGAAAACACATAACAATCTGCAAGCGAAATCTTAGTGAGTTTTCCCAAATTACCACATACTAATCGTACAATGGGCCCAAACCTAGGGTTCCTTCCAACCCCAACAAAGTATGGGACCCACCCTGGGATGTATTTCAACCTAGTGGTATCGTAGTAGGCCCTGTCCTAGGATATATTTCAACCCATCATCCTATATTAGGCCTCGCCTTGGGTATGTTTGAAGCCGATCACAACATGTACCACACATCAACTAGCATACTACATTATCAGTTAATGGGCAGACATTGGTGCCTTCGACCCATGGTACTGGGAAGGGACTCACCTCGGTTTGCTGAAAATAATAGTTGCTCGGCTACCAATCCAAAATATCACATTGTATAAATATATAAATGACCCTAATTAGGATTATAACATAAACCCAACCAAGGGCCCAAAATCCTAAGTCTGAAATCCTCTACTAAGGCCAAAAAGCATTTCCCCTTTAATGGGCCCAACCATATTTGTTCCATTTACTCTAATGGGCCTAAGGCCCAAATGGCCCAACCCATGACACTAGAGACCCATGACACTATCCTAACCAGGCCAAGGCCCATAATACCACCCTAATCTCCTATAGTCTAAATGCATAGCCAACCCGAAGGCCCAAAATACCGAAGTCTTCTATTGAGTACGCCGAGCGTACTCAACTTATATGTTAAGCGTACACTCTTAAGGGCCTGTACACTGCGCGTACGAGCTTGTACGCCAAGCGTACTCGTCTGATTTGCCAACTTTGCCATTTAGCTTTTATTTGGTTAAGACACTTGCTCCAACACCCAGATCTGACCTCGTTAAAGTGGTTAATCACGTAAATTTGCCAACTTTACATGCATGTCTGGCTTAATGAAGCCCAAAAGCCCACAAGAGCATAATAAACGACTTAATGCTTGCATGGAGGTCACAAAACACCATAAGGTTTGCACCTTCAAGCTAAAAGAGGCCTTTAGACATCTAGATCTTCGAGTTTTGGCATCTCAAAGGTCTTAACTCAACAAGACCTTCCAAAAGGGACAAAAAAGACTAACACAAGCTCAAGAGAAGATCTAAGCAATAGATGAGCAATGTATGAACTTTGCACCTCCAGAAGCTCCCTAAGATAATGTAGATGCTGGATCTAGAAGCTTCACCACGTTCACGGATTGCACCACAAGCTCTTCTTCTTGCAAGCACACCCCAAAAATGGCTTCTTTATGACACTCCAAGCTCAAACTCCCTTCCAATGTAAATTAGGGTTTCTAGGGAGGTTGAGAGGCAAGGGAGGCTGAGAGAAAATAAGGTTTGAAGGTTATAAGGGGTTTAAATAGGAAACAAGACCAAAATTTAGGGTTTTCAAATCTAGGCCAAGTACGCCCCGCATATGAGGCCTTGAGGCTCGATGTTGTGCACCCTCGTACGCTAAGCGTCCCTGCGAGTACACCCAAAGTACGATGTGAGGGTCCTTTGCCAAAAAATTAATAAATAAGTAAGGGAAAATTACCTGGATTTTCAGATGTTACAACTCTCCCCCACTAGAATTAGACTTCATCCTCAAGGTCTGCTGATGCGAATAAGTTTGGGTAGTGCTCTCTTATCTCATCCTCTGGCTCCCATGTCCACTCAGAGCCTCTTTGGTGCTGCCAGTGCACCTTTACCAAGTTCACCATCTTATTGTGATGAACTTTCATCTTTCTGTCAAGGATCGCAATGGGCTTTTCAACAGAATTCAAGCACTCATCCACCCGAATGTCATCTAACAAGATCACTGCAGACTTATCGACGACACATTTCCACAACTGAGATACATGGAAAGCATTGTGGATCTAACGAAGCTTATCTGGGAGTTCCAACCGATATGCAATTCTGCTAACTTGGGCATAAATCTTGTATGGACCAATGAATCGATGACCCAACTTGCCCCTCTTCCGAAATCGGATGACACCATTCCAAGGTAACCCCTCAACAATATGAAATCTCCCACCTGAAACTTGAGATTAGAAAGACGTCGGTCAACATAGCTTTTCTGACGACTCTGCATGATTCGCAGTCTGTCGCGTACCTGCTGAATCAACTATGTGGTCTTAAGCACCACCTCGGTGCTTCCCATGACTCGATGACCAATCTCCCCACAATAAACCGGGGTCTTACACCTACTTCCATACAACATCTTGAATGGAGGTCGGTCAATACTATCATGATAATTGTTGTTATAGGAGAACTCTGCTAATGGGAGGTAAGTATCCCAACTCCCTCCAAAGTCTAGTACGTACGACCAAAACATATCCTCGAGTGTCTGGATCATCTGCTCGCTTTGCCTATCAGTCTGGGGGTGGTAAGTTGTACTGAAGTGCAGCTGAGTGCCTAACTCCACATGAAACTTCCTCCAAAACCTGGAGGTGAACCAAAAATCAAGGTCCGAGACCACATATACCGGCACTCCGTGCCTGACTACCACCTCCTGAACATAAATATCTGCTAATTTCTTAGTGGATATACTCTCAGCAATCGGAATAAAGTGCACACTCTTGGCCAGTCGGTCCACAATAACCCAAATAGAATCAACATCCCACACCATCATGGGTAACTTGGTTATGAAGTCCATAGTGATATCTTTCCATTTCCACATGGGGATGGGCAATGGCTGGACCTTTCCGTGAGGCCTCTGGTGCTCAACTTTGATCTTCCAACAGGCTAGACACCACTTAACAAACCAATCAACTTCTATCTTCATGTAGGGCCACCAGTAGCTTATTCTCAGGTCTTGGTACATCTTCGTGGCCGCCATATGGATAGAAAACTTGGACTTATGAGCCTCCTCCAAAATTTTCTGCCTCACCCCACCAGATGTCGGAACCCAAACCCTACCACACTGAGTCAATAAACCCCAAATGTCTCCGAAAAACAACAGAATATGCCCCCTAATCCGCTCATTCTTCCAATTTTCCTTTTTTGATCCTTCTATCTGAGCCTCATTGATCATATCCATCAAGGGTAAGGTAATTGTTATCCTCAAACAAATATCTCAGATCGGAGGACATACCGCCTTACAGCTCAAAGCATCGGGCACCATGTTGGCCTTCCCAGGGTGATACAAAATCTCGCAGTCATAATCCTTTACCGCGTCTAACCACTCCCCTGCCACATATTCATGTTCGACTGATCCATCAAATACTTCAAACTCTTATGATCGGTGTAAATAGTGCATCGGACCCCATACAAGTAATGCCTCCAGATCTTGAGTGCAAACACCACCGCTCCCAATTCTAAATCATGAGTGGTGTAATTCACCTCATGAGGCTTCAGCTGCCTAAAGGCTTAAGTAATCACATGCCCCCTCTACATAAGGACCGCTCCCAAACCCGAAATAGACACGCCGTAATAAACCACAAAATCATCCAAGCCTTCGGGAAACGCAAAAATTGGGGCCTCACATAATTTCTGTCTCAAAGTCTCGAAGGACAACTGTTGATCTAGACCCCACCAAAAGGTCACGTTCTTCTTGGTCAGACGAGTGAAAGGCACTGCAATCTTGGAGAAGTCCTGGATAAACCTCCAATAATACCCTGCAAGGCCCAAGAAACTCTGAATCTATGATGCGTTCTTCGGAACTTCCCAACGTGTCATAGCCTCAATCTTCGTCAGGTCCACCAAAATACCTCCCTGGTTGATGAGCTTCCCCAAAAATTGCACCTTACGCACCCAAAACTTGCATTCGGAGAACTTGGCATAGAGCCTCTCCCTCCTTAAGGTCTCCAACACCTCTCGCAAATGATGCTCATGTTGTTCTTGGGTCTTAGAGTAGACCAAGATTTCATCAATAAAAACAATCATAGACTGATCCGGGATCGGTCTGCACACCCGGTTCATGATATCTATGAACGCCAATGGGGCATTGGTGAGTCCGAATGGTATCACCAGGAACTCGTAATGACCATAATGAATTCTGAAGGCCGTATTCTGTATATCCTCATCCCTGATCCTCATTTGATGATATCCCGACTGAATATCGATCTTGGAAAACCAAGATGCACACTAAAGCTGATCAAATAAGTTGTCGATCCTCGGAAGTGGGTAAAGGTTCTTCACCGTTAGCTTGTTTAATTCCCAATAATCAATACACATCCTGTGCTCCCCATCCTTCTTTTTCATGAACATGATCGGTGCTCCCCACGGAGAACTGCTCGGACAGATGAAACCCTTGTCTAGCATCTCCTACAACTATGTAGACAACTTCTGCATCTTAGGCGGTGCCATGCGATATGGCGCCTTGTCTATCAGAGGTGCCCCAACTTCGAATCAATCTGAAACTTAACCTTCCTCTCGGGAGGCACTCCCAACAACCCCTTGGGAAAAACGTCGAAAAAATCCCACATTATGGTTACCTCGTTCAATTTTGTCGTGGTCTCCACCCTCAAATCCGAGATGTAAGCTAGAAGCCCAAAATAACCTTGTTGAATAAGTCTCCTAGCCCTTTCTGCTAAACAGAGAGTTGTCCCATGCGAAGCTTTCTCACCAGTAATGACTAGTTCTCCCCCACTTGGGGTTCGAACTCTCACCAACTGTCTCTCACAATCAGTCACAGCCCCGTTGGGCCCTAACCGGTCCATCCCGATGATCACCTTCAACCCCCTCAAGGGGATCGGAACCAGGTCGATAGAAAACCTCTCGATGAACATGTTCAGAACACATCCTCAGAATACCCTCGCAATGCTCACAGTACGATCATCCACAATCTCTACCTCTAGAGGGAAATCCAAAGTCCCCAGAGGGACTCGAAACTTTTTGCTGAGCGCAAGAGATATAAAGGACCGGGTAGCCCCCGAATCAAATAAAACATGAGCCGACAATCCATTCACCAAAAAGGTCCCTATTCAAGATCATAACAACATAAGCATAACAATAAAACAATAAATATAGAGATAAGTCAGTTACAAGTCATGACATCCGACGCTACTCAGGCCTCATCTGCGGTCAGCTGAAATGCTCTGCTTTTCACCGCAAGAGCCTCCGCCTTGCCCTGGCAATAATCTATAATCAACGATGTGGCGGGTGCAGGCGCCGCCACTGCTCCTCCAGATAACCTCGAGAAATAAGCCTTTTTATGGCCATTCTAGTTGCAGTGAAAACAAATCAAGGCCCACTTAGGGTAGTCCTTTCTCATGTGGTCTGCCTGGCCACAACCAAAACATCCTGAGCCCACAGATCGACATACTCCACCGTGCGGCTTACCGCACTTGGCACATCAGCCCTGGCTCGGCTGGCCTTTGCTGTGAACATCGGAGGTCGTAGGCTTCTTAGCCTGACCCAATGCTATCTGAACCTGCTCTTGCTTCCGCTTCGTCCGAAGCTCTAACTTGATTTCCCACTCACGGGCCTTCTCAATCATGTCATTTAGGGTCTTGCACCCTGAGAAGCTCACAAACTCCCGGATACCATCCCTCATCATAACATGATATCTCGTCTTCCTCATCTCCTCATCCACAACATACTGCGGAACCAACATCACCCTCTCCCTGAACTTGGCGGTAATCTCCACCACAGTCTCTGTGGTTTGGTGAAGGTCCTAGAACTACCTCACCAGCTTCTGCACCTCAATGGCCGGTGCAAAGTCACAATCAAACCTCCGTATAAAATCATCCCATGTCATCACAGTCACACCGGCAGTCCATACCTCACGGGTAACCTCCTCCCACCAATCCCACGCTCGGTCCCTTAGCATACATGATGTGCATCCCACCTTTTTTGCATCAAGAAAATGCTCGTGTGCTGAGCATTCTCCATGTCAGCGCTCCAGTAGCGACTTGCGATGGGGTCCTAACCCCTAGGGGTGTTCGCAGTACGCTTTGAACACGTGAAACCGGCCAACCCAGTCATCGGTTTGGTTTTATGGTTTATATTTTTTTACGGTTTGGCTTGCGGTTTCGAACTTTTCAAACCGTAGTGAACGGTTTGGCTTACGGTTTTTAAGATTTCAAATCGTATAAAAACTGGACTCAACCGTAAGATTTATATATATATATATATATATATATATATATATATATATATATATATATATATATATATATATATATATTGTCAAGATCAAATAAGAAGGAAAATTTTGGTAGGAAGGTAAGAAATTTTTTATATGCATATTTTCTTAGCAAAAAAATGAAATGAATCATTAGATGATTCAAAAGTAAGATGATTCACAAGAAAAAATTCCGAAAAAAACACCTTTATGATTCATTTTTAGGTAAATCAAGAAAAAAAATTCACTTTTATGACAATTTTAATGAATATCAACAAAATCATCATAAAAATGAATCATCAAAATGTTTTTGCGGGATTTTTTTTGGTGAATCATGTTATTATTAGTTCATTTAGTGATTCATTTGTTTTGTTCGCAAAAAAAAATAAGTCGAAAAAAAATTCTTACCTTCCTACCAAAAAAAATTTCTTACCGGATATATATATATATATATATATATATATATATATATATATATATATATATATATATATATATAATTTAATTTAATTTTTTAATATATAATTGTTTTTATTGTATTATTTATTAATTTTTATATACAAATAATAAAATATAAAAACATATTTAATTACCCCATATGTATACTCTGGTGTAAAACGGTAAATGAAGCCCAACAAAGTCCACTTCTCCAACTTAAGCAATCGTTTGATACTTTGATTCGTTTCCACTTTCCACTTTCCTTAAACCTAATCGCAAATACTTAAAATGTCAAAGCCGAGTCACTTCTCAATTGTGGTTGTTCTTCAGCCTCTAGCTCTGACAACTTATCATTTCCAGCTCCGAACTCGACATCAACAACAAACTCCAAATCAACTTATCGTTTCCAGCTTCCAAACATAGCTAAGCTTCACTTCCAGCTCCGTTTCTTTCTGGTTTAATCTCTTTACAGTTCGATCCCACCTCATGTTCTGATTTCTTTAATAGTTGACACACGATTTTTTACAGATTTAATCTTTTTACAAGTTTAATCCCACCTCATGTTCTGATTTCCACTTTAATATCTCTTTGTTTTTGATATGTAGGCTTTGCTTCTAAAACATTTACGGTCCCACACTCAATACGAAGTTTACAGGTATGGTTCCCTCCTTAGTTTCACATCATTTAGTTTTCTCCGTTCTGAAAAAAATCGACTGTCTATCTATCAAATGGAATTGCAGTTTCGGATTGCATGGGTTATTTTGGAATAATGTTATTGCTTGTGGATCGTACGTTTTGATTGTTGGGACTTTTTGGAATCTGTTTAGATTAAATGGTTTACTTTAATCTGTTAGATTGAAAAACTTCATATGTACTCTGGTTGTAAATTTGTTAGATGCAATAGTATCTTACTTTTTTCTATTCTGATCGTTGGGTATTTTTTTGAGGGCTTGTGGTTGCGATGGTTGACAAATGACAATAGGTTGTATGGTGTTGATGCCTAACAAGTGTTTTATTGATTGAAATGGATAACATTAGAATTCTGAATTTTGATTGCATGAATTTATTTTTTGTTTTTGTAGTTCCTGTTGCTGAAATGAATATAGATCCGCGTAACCTTTTTTTATTGATTGAAATGGATAACAACATAATTCTGAATTATGATTCCACCATTTTTTATGTTTATGCAGTTGCTGTTCCTGAAATGAATACAGAGAATATTGAAATTTATAATAGTGAGCCTATGAACATCATTGATAATGATGATATGGAAGAGACTAATGTAGATGATGCTGATTTGGAGCAAAATGGAGGTGCTACTAATAATAACCAAGGCAAAAAATGAAAACAATCTATTGTTTGGAACCACTTCAACAAACCGGATCTAGTTCCACTTAAAGGAGCACGCACCACATGTTTTTTAGAAAATCAAGTGATAGCATATTTGCTGCTTTTTATTTACTATTTTTTGAACAATATTAGCTGCTTTTAATTTACTATTTTTTGGCTGTTATTTTTTGCTGTTTTGACAGCTTTAATATTGGAGTTTTTTTAACAATATTTGGTAGAATTTTTTCTGTTTCAACAGCTTCAATATTGTAGTTTATTTAACAATATTTGACATATCTACAATTGAATTTTAATCAGATCTTATTGTTCGATGCTTCACGTATAATCGTTTGGAATTAATATGGCCTACGAATTGATTGAAAATCATCCTTCAAAATCATAATCAGGATTCACAACAGGAACGAAAATTAAAGGGATTGGTTTTTCGAAATCCAAATCGAAATTTAAAATGGCAATCGGAATTCATAGTAAACGAATACTGGTTCAATTTTGACTTTTTGAAGTCCAACAACGTGTTTCTACAATCCATTGTTAAAATGCCGATTGATTTTAGAAATCCAAATCCGATTCAGAATAATGGCATCGATTGATGTTTCGTTCCAATTCCAAGGGTCGATTTCATAGGCTAGAAATCCCGATTGCAATATCTAAAACCAGTGCATTGTTGGTGGGTTTAAGTAAGGCATGATTTGAGGATTATCGTCATTCAAATAGAGATTTTGGGCTGATTTTTCAATGGAAGAAGATGAAATTCTAAGAAGCCAATTTTGCTACCCATCAATTGTCTGATAAAATGCCTAAACCAGTTTTTCTCGAGCTGCAGCCTTGTTGTTAAAGATAATGTAGGTTGCTTAGTTTGGATGCTTCTTGTGCACACCAACATTGTGTCGGTGTGCCATTTCCTTCCCTTCCTTGTTAAATATTGCTTCATAGTTTTAGCTTCATCTCGAGGCTTGTTCTCTTGTATGGCTTCTTCTTCCACAAGTTCGAGTGATATTTTTCTGGGCCCGTTCAGAAGCTTCCATTGTTGCCCAAACAGTGAAGTGGGAAGTAAAGGGATTGGCCGTATGATTTCACACATCAAAAGGCATCATTTACCTACTGAAGACCGTAAAAGTGTGTTACGTGAAGCTCTTTCTAGTGATGTTGGTTTATTTATTGCAGTGGAAGAAACTTTGAAGGCCTTTGGTCAATGGATGTGTGGGAAGTGTATGACTTTGCAGGCTCTTAGCCGTTATTGTCATCACCCGGATGGTCGTGTGAGGTTTGTTACAGGGGATGACGGCTCGAGTCGTTATATTGACGGTATTCTAACGCCGTCAACTAAAGAGTCGGTGACAAATGCTCTTGGAGGTTTGGTTTTTGATGTTGCGCTCCTTGATCGTGTTTTTAAAGAGCCTATCACTACTATCAAGAGTATCCCCCATAGTTGTCGTCTTGCTTTCTCTCAGGCTTTGAAGACCACTCTTTACAAGGTGATTGCCTAACCTGGCTCGGTTGAGGCATGGATGTGTTTGTTACTTGTTCCTCGATGCACATTGCAGGTGTTTAGACCCAAAAATAGACAAGAATGTAGGCCTGGGAATAGAAAATCTTTACAGCAAAGCTCCATCCTGAAGTCCTTGGATACATGGGGGAAAGAGGGTGGTATCACGAAGTTAGTTCAAAATATGTTAGACATTCCTGAGGTTGGAGCTATAAGACAGGGTGGAGGCATCCTTCAGAAGGAGGCTACATCAAGTAACACCAACATCAGACAATGTCTCCGTAAGATTGCAGATGGTCATTTTATCGCAGTAGTAAATGTGTTATGCTCATCGGGTGTTGCACCATATAATGGTGATACTATTAAAGCTTTGGAGGACAAACACCCTTTCAAACCACCCCCATCCATGCCGAGCCCCATAATTTCTGAACCTCCCCTTGTAGCAGACTTTGATTGTGTATTTGGTTGCATCAAATCCTTCCCTAAAGGAACTTCTTGCGGGAGAGATGGCTTGAGGGCTCAACACTTACTAGACGCCCTTTGTGGAGAAGGGTCTGCTATTGCCACAGATCTCATACATGCTATCACTTCAGTTGTTAACTTATGGTTAGCGGGAAGATGTCCAACCATTTTGGCAGAGTTTGTTGCATCCGCTCCTCTCACGCCTCTACTTAAACCTGACAACGAGATCCGTCCGATTGCAGTAGACACTATATGGAGACGTCTGGTTTCCAAGGTTGCCATGAAAGGTGTGGGTAAAGAAACGGCCAAGTACCTTAATGATTTTCAGTTCGGGGTTGGTGTATCTGGCGGTGTTGAGGCGGTGTTACACAATGCCAATAGGGTGTTGAGTGAACACCATGCTGATGGGTCTCTTGTAATGCTGACTGTGGATTTTTTGAATGCCTTCAGCCTGGTGGATCGATCAACATTGCTCCGGGAGGTTAAGAAGATGTTCCCTTCCATTTCTTTGTGGGTGAATCTCTTGTACGGGCAAGCAGCGAGACTTTATATCGGAGACCAACATATATGGTCTGCCACTGAGGTGCAGGAAGGCGACCCTTGGGCCCTCTTCTTTTTTCCCTCGTTTTGCACCCTCTTGTGCACAAGATTAGAGACAATTGTAAGCTCTTTCTCCATTCTTCGTATCTAGATGATGGGACTGTCATTGGGGATTCAGAGGAGGTGGCTAGAGTGTTGAACATAATTCGGTTGCATGGTCCAGGTTTGGGTCTTGAGTTGAACGTCAAGAAAACGGAGATTTTTTGGCCCTCATGTGATGGTAGGAAGCTTCGGGCCGATTTATTTCCAACGAATATAAGGAGACCTTCTTTGGGGGTGAAGCTCCTTGGGGGGTGTTAGCACAGATGCGGGGTTTATTTGCGGGCTGGCCATGAAGAGAGCGGCCAATGCTGTTGATTTGATGGGCCTTCTTCCACAACTATGTGACCCACAAAGTGAGCTCCTTTTGCTTCGATCATGTATGGGCATTGCAAAACGTTTCTTTGGTTTAAGGACATGCCAGCCGGTACACATAAAAGAGTCAACGTTATTCTTTGACAAAGGATTGCGTAGGTCTATCGAGGATATGGTGGTATGTGGAGGCCCCTTCTTTGGAGACATTCAGTGGCGCTTGGCTTCCTTACCTATTCGTTTCAGTGGTTTGGGTTTGTACTCGGCCTACGAGGTTTCCTCCTACGCATTTGTAGCCTCAAGGGCCCAATCTTGGGCATTACAAGAACACATCTTACGTGACAGTGACATATGTGGTATGGACTCGGATTACCTATGTGCTATGACTCATCTTCGCGATATGATTTCGAGATTTGACTGTAGCGGTTTCACTAATAAGGACACCGCCCCCCGCTAAATCCCAAAAAGCTTTGGCGTGTGCCCTTTTTAGCAAAATCGTCCAAGATATGGAAGTCGACTTCGATATGACTGTCAGGCATAAAGCAGTCTTTGAGTGTCTGCGGGTGCCTCATGCTCAAGATTTTCATTTAACTATCCATATTGATGGTCTTGGCCAACATATGTCTCCTGTGGAGTACCGAAGTATCCTTTGTTACAGCCTCATGATTCCCATATTCCCAATTGACGAGATATGCCCAGTTTGTCACAAGGCATGTTTGGATACCTTTGGGGAACACGCGGTTCATTGCAGAGAGCTCCCTGGTTTCAAGTATAGACATGATATGGTTCGGGATGTTCTCTTTGATGCTTGTCAACGGGCTGGTATTTCTATGAAGAAAGAAGGGCCAGTGAACTTTTTGACGGACCCGCAGGATGGTAGGTCCACACTTAGACCGGCTGACATTTTAGTCTTTGGATGGATAGGAGGGAAGCATGCGTGCGTGAATCTTATTGGGGTCTCTCCTCTCATTGGTTTGGGGAGCGGGGGTTTCACAGCTGGACATGCCACTTTGAAAGCCGCTGCGTGCAAAGTGGTAAAGCACGAGAATGCATGTACAGAAAATCAACATGTGTTTGTTCCTTTTGCATTCGTTAAATTTGGTTTTCTCGCACCAGAGGTGGTGGAGATCCTTAATAGAGTCCAACGGATCATGCATTCGAATGTCATATCTCGTAGATCCACAAATGTTGTTTTCAAAAGAATTGGTTTTGTCATCCAAAAAGGGCTAGCGGCGCAACTTGTTGCCCGTTTGCCTTCAATCGATATGTACTGAGCTATAAATGTTAGTGAATATATTTTAATCATGTCCAAAAATAAAATTGTTGTTTTGACAATATTGCAGTTTTTTTAACAATCTAATGGACTCGACGAAAATGGGCCTAAAGAGCCCAAATCATGAAACCAAACCGGAGCCAAACTGTTAGTAATGGTTTGGTTTTGTTCAGTTTTAATTTTTGAATGGTTCGGCTTCGATTTTCGCTTGACAAAAACCGTAACTAAAGGTTTGGCTTCGTTTTGACCTAAAAACCAAAAAAACCCGGACCGTGAACACCCCTAGTAACCCCAAAGAACTCAGACACTCCGCACACCTTGTGATGGGTAATGAGCATTCTAACACTCCTAAGTGTACATGCAACCCTAGAAAACCTTGGATCTATGTTTGTCTAAAAATACATGCAAAATATGATTTCCAAGGATCATAATCCTATCTAGCATACATGGGGAACTTTTAATCTAAAAGATGTCTAGAATTACATACCTTGTAGTTGATTTGATTCTTTGAAACCTTGAGAGCCTAGCACCCCAAGTGTGATGCATCAAATGCTTCACACAACGCCAAATGCTTTGGAATAACTTAAGAGTATGTATAACACTTGTAAAAATTGGCTTGCCCTCTCTTGTTCTTAGTGTTTTTTAAGCCGATTTTGGTGAATATGACGTCCTTTATATAGTGTGTCACATCTAGGGTTACACCATGTAAACCCTAATGTGACATGACTCTTCATTTCCATGACCCATGGGTTTGTAACTCCCATGGAGTATCCATGGAGCATCCTATGGGTTTAACCCAACTTGATAATCCATGGAGCCTTTTAGCCCACTATACAAGTTATGGATGATTTACATAATCAACCCATATATTTAATTAGTTATCTTTTGATCACTTAATTAATTCCAAATTAATTCTTGATCAATACTAATTAAATAATACTATTAATATATTAGAACTTATAATATATTAATAAACCACAAGTGTTATTTCTCTCCTTTAGTTTATCCAAATGCATGATGCCATGCAACCCAAATGGAGCATGTCGGGTCGGGTCAACTACATACCAAATATAGTTATGGACTTAGACACCTTATCCAACAGTCTACCACTTGGATAAGTCTAATAACTATATCTATAAGTATGACTTCAGGAACCGATCAGCAATCATAGCTCTTTCAAGGTCTCTCGGAACTGAGAAGATGATGATACGCCATTTAGATAAGTGATCATATAATCCTTTGTTCTAGATATCAGCCGGACAAATACATGGAACAATGTCTTACTTATTGTGCAGCAGTTTGTTTCCCGATTTTCGATTTGTTTGACATAGAACTAAATTGAACATATCAATTCGGTTCTGACCGAGCCCGGTACATAGGTCAAAACTATATCATTGAAGGGCCCATATATCGCTTCTAATCCAAGAAGGAATAGATAAACTTCGACTCATATGCTTATTATACTACTTGTTGAATCACACACAAAAGTACGTTTTATAACATCGAGTTACCAATGTGGTTTCGTACGATCAATGCATAACCAACTCATAGGCAACATGTCATATCTCTAGGTTTGAAGACTTATATGATATTACTGTCTCACGATCACTCGAGATAAATTTCATGAAGTGATACTAGTAAGCGTGGGTTGAGTCCAATGCTCAGAACTTATGAGCACACATGAGAGCGGAAATTATCCCTATCAGTCTGAAAGCTAGCATCACTATACCCTACAACTCTCAAGTCATCACTCCCACCGAGGGTAAGGACCCAATCCTTAGTCCAATGCAGGTACTTGAGGATATTCTTTACCGCAGTCCAGTGTGCCTTGTTAGCGTTCCCCTGATATTTTCTAACCATGCTCAACGCAAAGGCTACATCAGGTCGAGTGCAGGTCATAGCGTACATGATCGAACCTACTACAGAAGCATAAGGTAGTCGACTCATTTCTGTTATCTTGGCCTCAGTACTCGGGCTCTGAGTTTTACTCAGTCTGGCGTTACTCTGGATATGTAACTCTCCTTTCTTGGAGTCCTGCATGCTAAACCTCTTCAGCACCCTCTCCAAGTAAGTACTCTGACTAAGTCCAATTAGTCTTTTACTCCGGTCTCTCATAATCCTTATCCTTAGAATATAAGCCGCTTCTCCTAGGTCTTTCATAGAGAAACACTTCCCAAGCCATGACTTCACTTCTTGCAGGGTTGGGATGTCATTTCCTATGAGTAGTATGTCATCCACATACAGTACCAAAAAGCAGACTATACTGCCACTAGCCTTGACATAGACATAAGATTCATCTTCACTCCTCGAAAAGCCAAATTCTTTGACTTTCTCATCAAAGAAAAGATTCCATCTCCGAGGTGCCTGTTTCAATCCATAAATGGATTTCTCGAGCTTACACACTCTATTAGGGTATTCTGTACTGACAAAACCCTCTGGCCGACTCATGTTAACATCTTCAGCCAAACTTCCATTAAGGAAGGCGGTTTTGACATCCATTTTCCATATTTCATAATCATGCAATGCAACGATGGCTAAAAGAACCCTAATGGACTTAATCTTTGCTACTGGTGAAAAGGTCTCATCATAATCAACTCCCGGAGTTTGAGAAAAGCCCTTTGCAACTAGTCGCGCCTTATATGTGTGTACATTACCATCCATTTCGGTCTTCTTCTTGAAGATCCATTTGCACCCAACTGTCTTATGACCTTGTACATTGTCAACCAAGTTCCAAACTTGATTGTCATACATGGACTGTATCTCGCTGTCCATTGCCTCTTTCCACTTGGCAGACCCAGGGCCTGCCATGGCTTCCGCGTAACTATTAGGTTCATCCAGACTTACCAATGTCTCATCACTGATAAGTGTCTCACCTTCCGCAGTAATATGGAAACCATAATAATGCTCAAGTGCGTCCCTAACCCTTGTGGAACGCCTCAGAGGTTCAGACTTGTCAATTAGCTCAACAGGAGTTTCCTCCTCAGGTTGAGTGCTAGCATTTGAAGTTCCTTCACCAATTGACTCTTGAATTTCTTCAAGGTCAATTTGCCTCCCACTGTTTCCTTGGCTTATGGACTCTCTTTCTCGAAAGACACCCCTCCTTGCTATAAAGACCACATTGTCACTAGGTTTGTAGAAAAGGTAACCAAAGGATTTCTATGGGTATTCAATGAAAATACACCTCTCACTTTGAGGTTCGAGCTTATCATGAGTCTCGCGTCTCACGAAAGCCTCGCAACCCCAAATCTTGATGTGGTCTAGTTTGGGAACTTTACCAGTCCACATCTCATGGGGAGTTTTGGCAACTTTCTTTGTACGGACCAGATTAAGGATATGGGCGGTAGTCTCTAAGGCATACCCCCAAAATGGGATTGGTAGTGAAGCTCGAATCATCATGGAACGAACCATATCCAACAAGGTTCGATTGCGCCTCTCAGCCACACCATTAAGTTGTGGTGTCTGGGAGGTGTCAATTGTGAGATAATCCCACATTCCTTAAGATTGTCGTGGAACTCTGTACTAATATACTCACCTCCACGATCGGATCGAAGCATCATAATGTTGCTGCCCAATTGATTATCGACATCCTGTTTAAAATCTTTAGACCTTTCAAAAGTCTCTGACTTATGCTTGATTAAATAGACATATCCATATCTACTATAATCATCAGTAAAAGTCAAATAATAAAGATTAGCATCCTTTGTAGCAGATTTGAAGGGTCCACACACATCCGTGTGTACCAGATCCAACAAACTTCTCCCCTACCACAAGAACCAGTGAAGGGAGACTTTGTCATTTTTTCAAGTAAGCATGATTCACAACTATCATCTGACTTTAGGTCAAATGACTCCAAGACTCCATCCTTTTGGAGTTGGCCTATGAATTTCTTGTTCACATGTCCAAGACGAAAATGCCATAATGTTGCTTTATCCAAGTTATTATTACTCGAAGAATCAATACACAACACATTATTTCCTAGATTATCTACAACAGATACTACTTCATACACACCTTCACAAGGTAATGCTTTAAAATAAATAACATTATTAAAGAAAACATTTATTTCACCATTTTCATTATAAAAATAAAAGGTAAACCATTGTTTGTACAAAGCATGAAAGGAAATAATATTTCTTGCCATTTCTGGAGAATAACAACATTTATTCAAATCTAAAGTAAACCCACTACTTAGCAACAAAGAATAAACTCCAATCTTGGTGACGGGTGAAGCTTTCCTATTCCCCATGATCAAGTTTATCTTTCCATGCTCCACATTCTCACTTCTTCTTAGTCCCTGCAAATCAGAACATATATGAATACCACAACCGGTATCAAGGACCCAAGAGTTAGAATAGGGTGAGTTATTATATATAATAGTGTAAATACCTGCATGGTTGGGTTTAACTTTCCCATCCTTCACATCTTGCTGGTACTTTGGGCAGTTCTGCTTCCAATGCGACTTTTCATGGCAATAGAAGCATTAAGACTTCTTTGGGTCAGAAGAAGGAGTGACGAAACCTTTCTTGGTTCCACTTGAAGAAGAGCCATCAAGGGTCCTCGCCTTGGTACCCTTTGAAGAGCTCTTCCTCTTCTTCCGTCTACATTTCGCGATTGCCAAGACAGGGGAAAAGTTTAGAGTAGGAGTAGGAGTGTTAACAACCGACTTACCTTTAAGACCTGTTTCTGCAGTCTTTAGGAGTCCTTGAAGTTTGCTGAGTATGACTTCTTCCTTATTCATGTGGTATGTCATGTGGAATTGATCATAATACGAGGGTAAGGAGTGCAAAATAATATCTATTGCAATCTCCTCGGGGAAGTTCACATTAAGCTTCAGCAAACGATCCACATACCTTTGCATTTTTTGCATGTGGCTCGTGACAGATTCTCCGTCCTTCATCCTGGTTGTTATCATGGAGGAGATTATTTCATATTGCTCTTGACGAGCACTCTGATGGTATCTTTCCATCATATCTTGGTGCATTTCAAAAGGGTAGTAGTCCTCATAGGACTTCTGGAGTTCAGCTTTCATGGTGGCCATCATGATGCATGCCACTTTGGCGGCGTCTCTTTCATGAGTCCGGAAGTCAGCGATCTCCTTGGGAGTAGTAGTGGACTCATCGATCTCATTTAGCTCCTTGTCGAGGATATATTCCTTGTTCTCATAACGAGTCACCATCCTGATGTTCCAGATCCAATCCATAAAGTTGGAACCATCGAAGATGACCCTCCCACATAGGTTCACGGGGGAGAAGGAGCCAGTAGGATTTGAGCCAGAAGCAGTGTTGTTGGAAGACATCTAAAAAAGAAGAGAACAAGTTTAGTTTAGATATCAATATAGTCCTTAATAAAACACCCAAATGTAACATTAAGGCTAGGATCCATTCACAATATGTCATAACTTAAAAGAGGTATGCCGTAATCTAAGCTATAACATATTTGAAAGGTAGGTGAATGACAATTCACCAATTTCCACCAAAAAACGAAATATAAACTGTTAGATTTTTAATTGGTTCTTAGAAATTCCTAGATTCTTTTGAGATTCAATGAACTTGTTGGGATTATTAGATTGCGTCATGGGCTCGGTCCTTAGCCCAATTTTGATTTCCGGTATTGGGCCTGTCCAACCGTGCATGTTTTTGTTCTAGGGTTTAGTATATAAGCTGCATGCGTGCAGCCTTAGTAATGATCACTTTTATTATTATTTTCTCTGAGTTTTTTAAACCCTAGCTTACTCTACAACAGAAGTTCTTCATCGAGCTCCGCTGAGGCGTGACTTTATTTGAATCATAAGCATACATTTGATTCCATTCTGTGTTCATTCTCTTGTTGTTTTTGTCTTGTTCAATTTCTATAATCATACCTGTGAAAGATATAATCAATCTAGAGTTTAATTCTCTTGATTTGGTATCAGAGCAGGAGACTTTGTAATTCATACACATCTCTTCTGTCGAAGAACTTATTATGGTTTTTAATTCCGCATTGATTGATATTAATTGAGTCGTCACTCTATATTGACGTATCTCATTAATTGTTGATCTAACCCTAACGATATATTACAATTATGATCGTTTTACAGGTTATTAATCTAAAGTCATTACAATGTCCATGGATGATTCACAAACCAATCCAATCAACATCTCCAATAGCATTGGCTCTACGACAAGGATACCAATCTTGTATACAAAAGACTATGAAGTTTGGATGCATCACTTTGAAGATTATGTGATTGGATCGGAGGATAATGGATACTTGATTTGGGAAGCTATTACTACAGGCCCATTCACTCACTCAAGTACCTCTAAGATTGTCAAAACTCAGAAAGAGTACAATCAGCTTGCTAACGATGTCAAAGATATTCCTCAGGATGAAAAGGAAAAGTTTCAATGTAACATCAAAGCCCTAAGGATGATAAGGTTTGCGCTGCAGTCAGATACGTTTCGTTTGTTAAGTTCTTGTGCCACAGCTAAAGAGATCTGGGACAGATTAAAAGAATTGTATTCCACTAACGAAGATTTGGAACATTAAATTCAAACTCTCTTGTTGTCTGAATTTGGAGACTTTAAGCAAAAGCCTGAAGAGAAACTTGTTCAAACCTTTGATCGCTTCAATAATCTTTTATGTAAGATTATAAAGCATGGGATTGAAAGGAAAGTTATTGAACAAAAAGTTACTTTCATGAATGGTCTCAGATCCGAATGGATGGCTGTTGTATCAACAGTTAAATCTCATGAATAGTTCAAGTCATGTTCTCTGGCAAAACTAGTGGGTATTTTGAAATCCCATGAGAGTGCACTGTCTAAGGAAACAAATGTGGTTTCCAGTCTAGGTTCTTTAGCTCTTGTCTCTAAAGGAAAAATCTTAGTTGAAGAAGAAGAGGAATTGGATCTTGCCAATTATTATCTAACCAGTGAAGAATATGCCATGATTGTGTCTAATCCCCGAAAATTCATTAAGAAGAAATTCCCAGCCAACAAGAACCGAAACTGGCAGGGTAGTTACAACGCCGAAAAGATCAAGGAGGAACAGAAGATGGGGTCAAAGTCTGAAGAGTCAAAGAAAGAAGTGAAAGTTGGAGGAGACTCAAGATTCGACTGCCATTACTGTGGAGGCAAGAATCATTTTGCAAAAGATTGTATGATGAGAAAGAAAGAAGAAAAGACAAATGAAGAAGATGAGGAAGCGAGCCTCCTGAGAAGACTAGAGGAAATCAAGGAAAGAAAGTCTGCTGCTAACAATACTACCATGAATGCTTTAATTGTGCAGGATAAAAACAACTGTGATGAATTTGGTGGTGTGGAAGTTTGATCCACAGATTCCGAGGTTGATGAAGTCCGGAAGCCCACACATGGGAAGGCTATGATGGCAAAAGAAGATCATGTAATAGGAAGGTGCTTTGTGGTGACTGAAGGTGTGTCTCAAATGAGAGGATACACAACCGACGGGGGAGTAGAAGGAGAGAAGGAGCGAGAGGACAAGTGCTTTGCTGCCAAACCTGTCAGCACACAGATCAACGAATGTGATGAATTGATCAAAAAGCTACAAAATATTCTTGCTTCTCTAAAAATACCTTTTACTGACTATGAAAAGGAATTAAATAACTTAAAATCTAAATTCTCGAGCATAAGTAGCAGTCTCACCCAAACCCGTGTCACAAATTCTAACCTAACTGATCAAATCAGCAGGATTTCATCAAAGAGTGAGGAAAGGAGGATGTGGATCGAGAAAAAGGAGAAGGAGTTGATTAGGTCTAAGGATGATTCAATTTATTTGCAAAGAGACAATCTTAAATTCTTAAACAGTGAAATGTGTTTTTCTTAATTGCTAAAAGACTCTATTTTAACATCACTCAGTTGCATCTTGATTGTGAAATAGGAAAGAAGATACATCGTATGATTTTGCCATTCCTTGAGTTAAAGGAGGATGAAATCAATGCTGAAGCATACAACTGTGAAAGCGTTGTATCTTCTGACGAGGTTTCTCCAGCATATAAAATAGGTCTGGACAAAATTGAATCCTACATAAAGTCCAAATACCACAAGGACATGCTCAAAACTCTATTAGACGAAAATGATAGATTGAAATTAAGAACTGAATTCGTACAGAAATTTGACTCTTTGAATGCCAAATTAAGTTCAGAAAATAAAATTGATGTTGAAAATGCATCTGAACTTAATGAGGATGATGATCTGAGTGAAATCTCTGTAGAGGATATGGTGGACTGTTCATAATTTATCAAAAGCGAACCTAAGTCATGCAAAACCCTGATTTCTGAAAACTCTGTTGAGTTTTCTCGCTCATCTAATGACAAAACCAAAGTTCTAAAAAAACTTCATGGAGAGTGAAAGGTAGATATATACCCGAACCATTGAATGAGCCTGCAAGATATGATGTGCCGAGCACAAGTGGAGCCAAAACCCCATTAAGCGAACCTGTGCAAACGACTAGTGAAACATCATCAGCAAAAAGTGAATGTTGTGCTCATATTTCGAAAAGGAAGGCCAACATTCACAGAAATCCAAAACAGGTGGCTAATAGAAAGCATCAAAGAAATCTGAGATACAAGAAAAATCTCTCTGAAAGAAAACAGTTTTGGAAGTCACAAAATCCTCACTTTATAAGGATAGAAAGGAGGCACAAATCGCAAGAAGAATCAGGGAACCGAAAGGGAAGTTTCGATCCCACGATGGAATTAAACCGAGAGAGTGGGTTCGGTCCTCAACACAACTCCAACCGAAAGGAAGGTTTCAGTCCATCGACCGAAAGGAACCAAAAGGAGAGGTTTGGTCCCTCGATTGAAAGGAACCGAAAGGAGAGGTTCGGTCCCTCTACCGAAAGGAGAGGTTCTGTCCCTCGACCGAAAGGAACCAACAAGATAGTTTTAGTCTTCAGAGTAATATCAACCGAAAGAACAGTCTTGGCTCTCCATCCAACTGTAACCGAAAGAGCAGTTTCGGTCCCCTTCCATACAAGTCCAATAAAAAACATAGGGGATCCAAAGTCACTTCTAAATCCAACACTTCCCATTCATATTCTCGTCCTTCAATTGATGCAAAAGGAAAAGGAAAACTCTTTCATGAGAATAACCGTCTTCCAAAAGAGCTCCAAAAGAATGCTGGAGTCAACACCACTAACTCCAATCCTATTAAATCATACAAAATTAAAGTTTTCACCATAAAAAGAAAAGATGAAACAACTTTAGTTAAACGCACATACATGGTTGATATTTCTCTTACTATTCCCTGTCCTGTAAAAGGCTCACAAGGACCCAAGAAACTTTGGGTTCCTAAATATTCTTAATATTTTGCAGGTTATTCATGACGAGCAGTTTGACGAAGAATGGTACATTGATAGTGGCTGCTCACTTCACATGACAGGAAGGAAGGAAGAACTGAGGGAGTTTCGGTCTCTCAAGGATGGTGGTATTGTGAAGTATGGCAACAAGTCGTTTGGTACTATCAAAGGCTATGGAATGATAACTAACGGCGAGTTCTCTATAAGAAAAGTGGCTTATGTTGAAGGTCACCAACACAATCTTATCAGTGTATCACAGCAGGTGGTTGGCACTGGATTGAAAGTATCATTTGACGATGATGGCTCAGAGATTGTCGAGAAGAAAATTAACAACGTTCTGCTGAAGTCAAAGCGAAAGGGGGAAATGTATCCTTTGAACCTCAACCCAATTCGAGGTAAACCAGCAATTTGCTTACTCAAAAAGGCTCACTCTGATGAAAGCTGGTTATGGCATAGAAGGCTGTCTCATCTGAATTTCATGGATATCAACAAGTTGGTTTTGGGTGATCATGTTCGAGGTCTTCCTGTTCTAAAATATGATAAAGAACATGTTTATGCAACATGTGAAATGGGAAAGCAGATTAGGAAAAGTCATCCTTCTATTATCAATACTAAGGTGATTGAACCATTGGAGCTGATGCATATTGATCTGTGTGGTCCATCGTCTATTGAAAGCATTGGGGGGAACAAATACATTCTGGTTATAGTGGACGTTTTCTCTCGATTTACATGGGTATTCTTTCTGAAGCAATAGTCTGAGGCCACTCCAAAGCTTAATCTCTTTATAAGACATATAGAGACATAACTAAGGAAGGTCGTTCGTAATGTGAGAAGCGACAATGGCTTGGAATTCAAGAACAAAGATTTTGAAGACTTTCTTGCTGAAAAGGGGACGAATCACAATTTCTCATCCCCTTATACTCCACAGCAGAATGGTATTGTTGAAAGACGAAACCGATCTCTGTGTGAAGCAGCTCGAACAATGTTATGCTTTGCGTCCTTACCTTTGTATTTCTGGGCTGATGCAATTGCCGTTGCATGTTATACTCAAAACAGATCATATTTGAACAAGCGATTCTCCATTACACCTTACGAGATTTTGAATAATCGTAAACCAAATGTGAAATTCTTTCATGTGTTCGGTTCAAGATGCTTCATCTTCAAATCAAGAGAGAATCGAAATAAGTTTGATGCTAAGGCTGATGAAGGAATTTTCTTAGGCTACTCCTTGAACTCCAAGGCATATAGAGTTCTCAATAAGCGCTCAAAGAATATTGAATAAACATGCTATGTCACCTTTGAAGATAGTTATGTTAAGAAGATGAAATCAATAGAAGGTGCCTCGCAAGAGATCTTTCCAAAGAATGGTCAAGTTACGATCTCTATCTCGAATCTTTTCGAGCAATACATGCTTCTATTTGATGAGCCTCAAAAAGCGATTGACTCTGAATCAACTGCAAAATACAACAAAGTTGATAATCTAAAACAAGTTATCGACGATGCTGCTCAAAAGATGGCTGATGATCAATCCAAAGAAACCGAAAGGCCAGAAGCAAGCGAACCTTCATGTAACCGTCCTAATGTCCAGGGGGAGGGTCCAACTCCTCATCATGATCAAGGTTCATCGTTCTAGGGGGAGAACTCATTTTCTCAATCTTCAAGCTCTACTGAAATCCCAATCAAGGAAGGGAATACCAATACTGGTCCTGAACAAGAGTCATTCTTCGAGGGGGAGAACACCAACATCAATGATGATGACATTATGTCTGAGTTAGAAGAAGAAATAAATGCCGAATTGGATCCCACTTATGATCCAAATTACCCTCCTCTTATCAAATGGACCAAAGATCACCCTAAAAGTCAAATTATCAGGGAATCTTCAGAAAAAGTGTTGACTCGATCTCAAATCAAAGCGAAACAAGTTGCACTCTTTTCTCAAGTACAGTTTTGCATGTTCAACTCCTTTGTTTCTAAAGTTGAACTGAAGACTGTTAACTTAGCACTTGATCATTCAGACTGGGTTCAAGCCATGCAAGATGAGTTAAACGAATTTGAAATAAATAAAGTATGGCGTCTTATTCCAACTCCAAAGGATGCTTCGGTTGTCAGTCTCAAATGGGTATTCAGAAACAAGATGGATAAGGAGGGGAATGTCATTCGTAACAAAGCAAGGCTGGTGGTCAAAGGATACTGTCAGGAAGAGGGAATCAATTATGAAGAGACCTTCGCTCCAGTTGCAAGATTAGAATATGTTCGTATCTTTCTTGCCTATGCAGCTCACAAGAACTTTGAAGTCTATCAGCTGGACGTCAAATGTGCCTTCCTCAATGGGGAACTTGAAGAAACTGTATATGTTGAGCAACCGCCAGGCTTCATGAACAAGAAGTATCCTGATCATTGTTATGTCCATGACAAAGTTGTATATGGTTTAAAATAGGCTTCCAGAGCATGGTATGAAAATCTCACTCGTTTCTTAAAAATGTCCAAATTCAAACAAGGTTCGGTTGACCCAACCTTCTTTCGCAAGCGAGAAGGTAACCACCTTATGATCGTCCAAGTTTATGTTGATGACATCATCTTTGGCTCCACGAATCCTTGCTTAACAGCTGAATTCAGGAAGTTGATGGAAACTAATATTGAGATGAGTTCAATGGGTCCAATTAACTCTTTCCTTGGATTGAACATTAGAACAGGGCCCCGAAGGCATTTTTATTAATCAGGAGGCATACACGAAGACTCTATTAGCTAAATTTAGGATGATGGGAGACTCCAAAGTGAAAGTGCCTATGGCCTTTGGGACAAATCTTACACCCTCATTGGAGAAACCAGCAGGTGATTTGACGCTCTATCGGCAAATGATTGGGTCTCTAATGTATCTTACAGCTAGTAGACCTGACATCATGTTCTCAGTCTGTTACTGTGCAAGACTTCAAGCCAACCCACGTGAACCCCATATGCAAGCCGTGAAAAACATCTTTCGCTATCTGAAGCGAACCTCCTCTCTCGGTCTGTGGTATCCAGCCAACTCAGGATTCTTTGTTCAAGCACTCTTAGATGCTGACTTAGGTGGCTATGGATTAGATCGTAAAAGCACCACTGGAGGATGTCAATTTCTAGATGGTCAATTGTTCAGTTGGCAATTGAAGAAACAAACCTATGTTTCGCTATCCACTGTAGATGCTGAATACATTGCTGCAGCATCATGCACGTCTCAAGTTGTATGGATACAAAGTCAACTTATGGATTACGGGCGAAACATGAAGAAAATCCCACTATATTGTGACTCTGAAAGCGCAATTAGGATTTGTCACAACCCAGTGCAACACTCGAAGACTAAGCATATAGCACTGAGGTACCACTTCATCAAGGATCACGTCGATGATGGTAACGTAGAAATTCACTTCGTCAGAATGACTGATCAACTGGCAGATATATTCACGAAGTCCTTACCTGAAGCGAGCTTCAATAAGATTCTACAAGGTCTAGGAATGATGCAATCCGAATCTGTGCCAAAATCGCCTTCGCTTCCATAAAGGTAAGAAGCGAAATAGAGCGAATCGAAATGAACCGAACGTTCGGTCTATTTCGGGTTCGATCTATTTCGGGTGAAGTTCGACCATGAACCGAAATGAACCAAACGTTCGGTCTATTTCGGGTTCGGTCCTTCTGAACTCGTTTGCTTCTTTTTCTTAACAAAGCATTTCAACTGTATTCTTTTGTACACTTTTTCTTTACGCCTTTTCTACTTATAAAATCCCAAAAATGTTTTTCTCTTTTATTCTCATAAAAATACTGATGAAATCTAAAAATATTTTTCTCTTTCGTTCAATTGGTCAATTCTCACAAAATTCAAAAATATTTTTTTTCCTTTATTTTATTCATTTTTTATATATCTAACGTTTTTAATTTTGTGTAAGTGTGATTCTCGGTGGCAAAGCTAAGGCAGGTAAATGGTTTTATTAGTTAGGAGTCCCTAGAAGTATGCTGTTGTATGTTGACTAAAGCCTTGAAAGATTTTTGAGTGAAGCCTTAATAACATGATATACACCAATTATGTTTTCCCAATCCAGGCTGTCAAATTCACTCTAATCATGAGCTACCTTACTCTACTCAAATTGGGTTTAGAGTTTTTTGCTTGGTCCTTCTTTTCTTTAAAGCAAAGGTACACTCGCTTCTTATACCATCTCCATTATAATTCGTTTCACCAATATAACCCCTGAGACTCTCAGTATTAACCACTGAGGTTTATGGTTATACAAAATTTGTGTTCATGATCTTAGTTTCATGCTACTATGTACTAAGTGTAACCCAAAGTTCAACACCACTAATGAATTGACGGTGAATTCTAATATTCAAGATCTTACTTGTTACCTAATGAAATCTCTTTTTTCGTTTGTGTGATCTTTATGAGTTTGTCTTAAACCAAGGCTTCTCTTACCCTAAAGATCCAATTTATTTTTTTTTTTGAGATTTCCTTACTTCGTTTCGTTACTATAAAATTTATCCTACCTACTTGTTCAACAGATCACAATGATCTCACAAGGACTTCATTCAGTTTCGGTCTTATGTCAAGTATTGAACTTATGAATTGAAGCGAAAGCCACCCTTATAACCTTTAAAAGATGCCTTTCAATACTTCTTAACAAGTTATTGATCGTTGACTTTGAAGGAAGTGATATTAGCCCAGAATCCATAGTTTTATGTCTACTTAAGGCATCACTGATTATCCCATAAATTTTGCTTTATTTCATTATCTTTTACACTCTATGCACGAAATTTTTTAATTTTCCACACTCAAGTTCTTTTATGGTTGTTCAATAAAGCATTATAGGCAACAGAGATTCAAACGTATTTTGGAATGACGATTAGGATAAAGTGAAAGCTGACTCAGCAGTTAACCAAACGGTTTGGCGATTTGAAAAAGTGTATTTTATGGAATGGTGTGTAAAAAGGAAACATCCTTTCTCTTTCCTGCGTCATCTTCAGCATGCCAACTGTTCATCCATCAAGTCAGGCGCTATTTTTGAGATAATCCAAGATCTCAGCCTGATTTTTCTCTCTCTTCCTTGTACGTATAAAAGGAATTGAAACGGTACTCTCTCAACTTTTATCACTTACCAATATCTCTCAAAGAACACAGGCGATTTTTGCAACTGTTCATCATCTTCTCAAAGCTACTACAATGGCCGACTCTTCATCCGTTCATGATACTTCCGTTCGTCAACCACTTCTCACAATCAAACCCCAACAGAACCTGATCATCGATCTCACTCTGTTTATCTATGAGCCATATATGCTATACATTGTTGAGTGTCTCAAATACTCACCTCTCATCGAAGCGCTGACTAAAGTCGAAGTCGTTCAAATGTCTTGCCTTTCCCTTGTCTACTCTACTGCCTACTACGACAAGGTTAATGAAAGGATTCACTTTGAAATCCACAATGAGAAGACCTCTATCTCCAAGCATCGCTTCTGTGCCCTAATTGGTCTTTCTCAAGAACAACATCTGGTAAACCCTGAATCCATCACCATTGGTCAATTGTTTTCCATGTTTTATCAGATGGGGTATACCGAAACCCTCACCACAATCACAAAGTTCAAGAAGTCCTTCCTTCCTCCTCAATGGAATGGCCTTTTCACGTTGCTGTTCAAGGGACTTTCTGAGCGAAGCGTTGGCTCAGATGGTGCGAGCATGTCTTTTATGACTGTGCTGTATGGGTTGTACCATGGGATCGACTTAGATTACGGGTCTATTATCTGGCAGCAGTTGGTTCAAAGCTTGGTCTCTTCATCCAGGCACTCTGAGATCTCATGTGGGCGATTTTGGTCGATCATCACCAATTGGACAATAGACTGCCTTCGTGTTCCAATAATGGCGGATTCTATTCTCTCATCCATTGCTACCTTTCACACTACCAAAATCATTGTCACCGATCCAACCAAGTACTCCTTTATTGGATCCATTCCTGAAGCAATGCTCGGTCGTATCTCTGCTTCGAGTAACGTTCTCCAACAATACAGGAAGCATTCGTCATCGCTCCAAGTGAGCTTACACCAGCCATGGTTCGCTCCATTGAAGCGGCTGAAAAGCCAGCAAAAAGGGGTAAGAAGCCTGATAATCAGAAGGAAGGACCTATCTCTAAACAAACCAAGGGGCAAACCCCCAAGAAGCGAAAGTCTGACAAGGCTGCAACATCACATGCTCAACCGAAGAAGCACAAGAAGCATGCTAGGAAGCTTATACTCCAATCCTCAAGTGATTCCGATTCAGAGTATGTTCCTCCTAAACATAAGAACGCTCTTCCTTCAGAACCTAAGAGCGAAAGCTCTGATGATGAGGCTTCGGGCCGAGGTGATACTCCACCTCGCTCTCCTACCCCAGAAATTCCAGTTCACTCTCACCCTCCTACACCTCCACCTGTAACCATCCCATTATCCATCCCTCCCATATTTCCCATACCAACCACTCAACCATTCACTATAATTCCCATCCCTACTCCCATTTTCACAGATACCACTACTACCACATGAGCTCACTTTACTGCTCCCCATCCACCAGTAACAACCGAACCACCTGTCAAAACCGAACCTCCAACTACTTAAAAACCCTTATCTCCCACTCAATCCACAGAAACAACCCCTATTCTCGGCGGTGAGGACTTGGAATTTGATTCCACGTATTTCAGTCCTTACCGTGTACAGAGTGATGATGATGACGATGAGCCTGTTACAAAGCGTCATCTCAAGGAAGTATATGAAAAGCTTGATCAACCGCTCTCATCCTCTTCCTACGGAGCTTACTCTAAAGCTGCATTGATGGCATTGTTCTCCTCTGTTGTTACAGAACACAGTGCCACACTCTCTGCTGCAGTTAAAGCCATTGAAGCCTCTACTTCACAGTATCAATAAGCCTCTCTTGCTGTTGATGCTTCTACTAAGGAGTGCAAGGAAGCGACCGCAAAAGTTGATAAACTAGTTTATGAAGATCACTTGTTTTTAGATTCCTTGCAGGCTGCTGCTGCAAAGAACGCTCAAACCGTCAACGCTTTGGTGGAGAACCTTCAACGGTCTCTTCAATCTGAACGTTCCAATCTTGAAGCTGCATGCCAGGCCATTGAAGCAGCCAACGAAACTTTACATGCTAACATCAATGACCGATTGACTCAACTGGAAGTTGAGTTAGCTGTAGAGAATCGTATTATGGATGAGCTAGACAGGCGCACCTCCCAGCTGAAAATGCAAACCTACAAGCTGCGTACTGCTACTGCTGAGATCAATGACCCAAAGTCAGAAAGGGAGGTCATTCAGAGTTCCGTTGCTGATGTTCACTCCATCCTCCTTCATCTCCTTGACGCTCACGATCCTATCATCACCATAACCATCAAGCGCCATTTGGTAGACAAGCTCAGACCAGCATTGGACATCCTTAGTCGTATTGAGGGTGTTCCGGTGACTGGGGTCCAGCCGAAACAAGGGGGAGAGAAGGTGACTCAACCTCTTTCTGGACCAAAACCATCTGCTGAACCGAAGGGTAATGAAGCTTCGGTCAGTAACAAAGAGAAAAAGAAAAAGAAGATTGGCGAGGATGACACAGATAATGAGGATGATGTATATGCCGAGAACCCTAAGAATCCTTTCCAGAAGGTAAAATCCTCTAAAAAGGAATTGGAAGATAACATCAAGAAACAAAAAGCTGAGCTCGAGCATAAGCAAAGGGAGGCGGAGCTCTTAGAGAAGAAAAAGTCCATGTTTCCTGTCTGGACTATAGATTCGCTTCAAAGATGCGCAATCGATGAGCCAAGCATTCTTTGTCTTGAGCCAATAATGTCCTTTGGGCTCGAGAACTCCAAGGATGCGCAGTTCGATATGCCAATCACACGAAAGGCATTTATCTTCCATTGCTTCAATTCGACTGCTGCTATTCCTTCCCCAGACCCGAAGGTAGATAGGATATGCTAGAGTTTTATTTGGAGTTTTCTCAACCCCAGTACTTGTCCTGGAGTTCCAAAAAGATTACCACTGTCAAGGTTCTAAAACCCTACTCAGCGGGGAATTTTATTAATGTCAAATTCAAAGAGACTCGAGGAACTGAAGGCTTAGTTCACAACTTCACCCTTGCCGATCTGCCGAACCTTAATTCCCATGACTTGATACTCCTCAATAATATTCTTCTGTCAAATCCTTAGGAGTACCAGCCAATAATTGATCATGTCAAGCGTATGCTTGTATGCTACATTCACGAGGTAGCGAAGATGGACCAGGAGATTGCCTCTACTATTCACAAGCGAACCACGATCAAGACTATGGGCAAAGCTGCCAATGTCACCACTATGGTCAAGGGGAAGATAGATTCAAAGTACCACACTGTTATGTTCATTAGAGGCGAAGGTCAGAAATGTCTATTCGCTCTCGTTGACAAACACCTATTCTCAACGTCTTGCCTGGAGCATATTTTGGAGATTATTCAAAGGTGTGATCAGAACAGTGCTGCTCACAAGAAGTTGTTCACTAACATGCTAAGGTGGTATATCCAGTTTCGATAGACACTTCTTGCAATAATTCCTCGTCTGTTCAAAGTTATAAAGACAGTGAAGCCAACACAGAAGAAATAATCTCTCGCCTCATTTGACGCAAAGGGGGGAGATTGTTGGGATTATTATATTGCGTCATGGGCTCGGTCCTTAGCCGAATTTTGATTGCCGGTATTTGGCCTGTCCAACCGTGCATGTTTTTGTTCTAGGATTTAGTATATAAGCTGCATGCATGCAGTCTTAGTAATGATCACTTTTATTATTATTTTCTCTGAGTTTTGTAAACCCTAGCTCGCCTCTACAGCGGAAGTTCTTCATTGAGCTCTGCTGAGGCGTGACTTTATCTGAATCATAAGCATACATTTGATTCCATTCTATGTTCATTCTCTTGTTTTTTTTTGTCTTGTTCAATTTCTATAATCATACCTATGAAAGATCTAATCGATCTAGAGTTTAATTCTCTTCAGAACTTTTCAAAGGCATGTTTCAATCTCGAGTGTGCCCTCCAAGTTTTGTGATCGAAATACCGAGGATCACAAAACGAGGTGTGAAGTAACCATGCAAATCACTTGGTACCCTTAAAGTTTATCACTAAATCGATGTGCCGGTTAACCACACGCGCTCCACCGACCTATAATAAACTTTAAGTCACCCTTTACCTACCTTGTTAAGTCCAGGTTAGTGTGCCGGTTAACCACACACACTCCATTAACGACTTAATCAAAGTGCAAAGTGTAGTTTCATGGATTAGCACCTTATTCACATTTTTCCTAAAGTAACTAAGATTGGGAATTTAATAAAACCTTTAGTTACTTTATAATATTCATCATACTTTTAATGAGATTGTCCTACCCGTTCGGCTAACGACCCTCCACCGATCAAGGAAGCAGTGGGTGAGAGTGGACACCCATTAAGCTGCTATTTTATAGGCAACAACCTTATTCCCCCCTTATAGACTGGCTTCGTGAATGAGGCCTACTAATAAGACGACTTGCTCATATACATACATACATATATATATATATATATATATATATATATATATATATATATATATATATATATATATATTATTAACTTATAATATTATAAAGTATAAGGGTTGATTTTTAACTTTTAAAAATCTAGGGGTTGGAACTAAAGTTTATTAGATGACTTTACATGTTCCAAAACTTGAGGGCAAGTTTTGTAACTTAACAAAACTCTTCAATTCATAACTTATGAGTTATTAAAATGAAGACTCTTCATTTTATAACTTATGTGTTCTTTTAATGGTTTCTTAACACAAAGAGACTTTTGGTTATCCATAACTTGAGGACAAGTTATGGACTCCATTAAAACACATAAAGATCATGAATTAAACATTTAAACAAGTAATTCCTATGATCTATCAAAAAACTCATAAGAACATGAATATTCATATCAAAGTTTCAAGAACATATGAACACATAAGATCATGAAAAATTGATATTAGCCATTGTAAATGGATTGGAACAACCATTACACCATCTAAAACAAGTTTTACAACACCAAAACAGTTTAGGGTAATGTTTCTAGTCCATTTCCAACAGCAAAAATCGAAATTCTGCACCCTGTCTGGCTAAATCGTTGTGTGCACCAACTGACTCGCCGAGTTGGATGCATTTTCACTTGGACTCATCGAGTCCCCTGTGCAGACAACTCAAAAATCGATTTTTTTCACTATTTTGCATCAAATATTTAACAAACAAGCCTAGGCTCTGATACCACTGATGGGTAATGAGCATTCTAACACTCCAAAGTGTACATGCAACCCTAGAAAACCTTGGATCTATGTTTGTCTAAAAATACATGCAAAATATGATTTCCAAGGTTCATAATCCTATCTAGCATACATGGGGAACTTTTAATCTAAAAGATGGCTAGAATTACATACCTTGTAGTTGATTTGATTCCTTGAAAACCTTGAGAGCCTAGCACCCCAAGTGTGATGCCTCAAATTCTTCACACAACACCAAATGCTTTGGAATAACTTATGAGTATGTATAAAACTTGAAAAAACCGGCTTTCTCTCTCTTGTTCTTAGTATTTTTTTAGCCGATTTTGGTGAGTATGATGTCCTTTATATAGTGTGTCACATATAGGGTTACACCATGTAAACCCTAATGTGACATGACTCTTCATTTCCATGACCCATGGGTTTGTAACTCCCATGGATCATCCATGGAGCATCCTATGGGTTTAACCCAACTTGATAATCCATGGAGCCTTTTAGCCCACTATACAAGTTATGGATGATTTACATAATCAACCTATATATTTAATTAGTTATCTTTTGATCATTTAATTAATTCCTAATTAATTCTTGATCAATACTAATTAAATAATACTATTAATATATTATAGCTCATAATATATTAATAAACCGCAAGTGTTATTTCTCTCATTTAGTCTATCCAAATGCATGATGCCATGCAACCCAAATAGACCATGCCGGGTCGGGTCAAGTACATACTATATATAGTTATGGACTTAGACACCTTATCCAACACCTTGAACTACCAGAATGGGGGAGTTCGAGCCCTAATCTAACCCACAACGATCTCGACTCAGAAGGAACTTAACCGCTCCTCCATAATCTCAATGATCCCCTCCTTAACGGTACCAAAGACCACCAAGGTAGCGTCAAGGATGACGCGAGTAACCTCGGATGCAATAAGCTCGCACAACCTCTCGTCAATCAGCTCTGCTCCGGAACATGAACCCGATCCCAAACTTGATCCTGAACCTGAGCCTCCTCGTGTAGGAATCATCATCCTCAAACTGAAAATACATGTAAACAATCGATAAGGAAGTTCGAAGAGATTCCTCCTCATCGAATTCCTTAGAGTTTCCAGATCTGTTCTTGTCTTGGGTACAGGTCCTGTGCTTTAAGTAGTATGGGCCCAATACTACCTTCCACACCTACGTGTACCTTCTTCAAGATCACACCCGATACCCCTAATTTACCCATCTAAACTAAAAAACATCTCATAACACAACACATAAACAACCTAGAGTATCCTAGGATTTCTTGGTCCTTACAAACCAGTAACCTCAATCAATACCGTTGGTTGCCCTATGCATGCAAGTTGTACACAAATAGGATCGCACAGACTATCGAATGAGGATTCTACCCTAAGTACACATCCAAACAAGGAAAAGGACATGTAGCCAAACCGATCATTCGAGGGCTATACAATCCGATGCATATACAAATTTAAAAGCATACACATAGGAAATAACTAAGTCGATATCTATTCTAGTTAACATATAGCATTCAATATCCCTAGCTTATAAGGCATCACACAGATCAGACAATCATGTGATTCTTGAGGGTATCCTTATCCCTACTCTAATATGAAAGTTACTTATCAATCATGGCAATAAATAAGTACGGGTAAATTTGGGAAACACTTACTTGAGCTCGTCCGATCACACACATTGCACTCTCCCTTGTTACTTAAGAAAACCTTTTTTAGAAAATTTCATTTTTTTTCTTTTTGAAAGATTATCGTTCCTCAGTTTGAGTTCTGACACACCCGAGGGTGTGTCTGAATCCCTCAAACCAAGGCTCTAATACACACTTGTAATGACCCAAAAACCATATAATTTTTTTCATTTTTAAACAAGGTAGAATTATATTCATAAATAGTTTCCAAAATTCGTTACATCATAAACATGTCAATTATTAGAGTAACAACATCAGTAAATGTAGAAAATAATGGAGAGTGCATGCTGTGCCATCAAGTCGGGCCCTTCCCCTTAGAATCGGAAGTACCTAAAAACACATAACAATCTGTAAGAGAAAGCTTAGTGAGTTTTCCCAAATTACCACATACTAATCTTACAATAGGCCCAACCTTGAGGTTCTTTCCAACCCTAACTGTGACAACCCGAAGTTTCTATCTTGTACAAACCATTCTTCTAGCACTGTTTGGAGTCTGTTTGAGCATTTTGAGCCTAAGTACACCAAAGGAATGGGTGATAGGAAGTGTCTATCGAGGTTGTAACCTAACAATCAAGCTTTAAACATCATCATGTGGAGTTTATGGCCACACCATGTGCGTTTACAGGCGTAAACACATGGTGGCCGTAAAATCATGTTATATACATGATATTCCATCATTTCTTCCTCATTCTTCATCTTTGCAAGGATAGAATTCGATTTTCTCTCAACTATCTTCAAGAACTTTCATCTTGATCTTCAATCTATTAAGTAATCCTTCCATTTTCAATTTTATATCCTTCAATATCTAGTGAATGTACATCATTTCATCCATGAAATCTCTTCTTTTGGATAGATCTTCAAGTGTTCTTCATTTCTTCAAGAATACTCTTCTTCTTTGGGCCGAAAACCACCCCTTTCAAGCTTTTACATTGTAAGTATCCTCTATTATACATATTACCTTGTAAATACCCTTGAAATAAACCTTGAAATCAAGCATTTCCCCAAGAACATGAGGTGATTATAGCCAAGAGCATCTCCCTTGGCCGTAAACCCTAATTTTTGGTGCATAAGGACCATAACTCCTTCCTAAGGCTTACACATGAGACTAGATCACTTCCTTCATAATTGTAAGACCTTAACACAGAAAATGGTACAAAATACCATGAGTTTATGGTCGTAAACTCATTGGGTCGTAAACCCATGGGTTGTAAACTCATGGGGGTGTTACCATTTGGGCCGTAAACTCCTATGTGAGGCCCTACACCCCTTATATGCAACCCTATGTAGTTTAACACTTCATAACAAGTGTTTACTAGTCCCTAAGGTTGTTCCATTCAATATTAGATGTTATAAACACTAATTAGATGCATATATGTATCATTATATGATAAATAGGATCCGTGTGTGTGCTCAAGTCTTCACTTGACACTTAGCATCCTATACCACTCGTTCATCCAAACCACTCACTACAGGTGAGTTCATACCCCTTAATCTACCTTTTAAATGATTTTAAATGCTTTTATGGGGGGGGGGGGGGGGAGGAATAGAAGTTGAAACATTATATTTATTATATCAATCATATGTGATTAATAACTATCAAACAAATGGATTTACTATACTTTTAACTTTTTATCAAACAAATGGATTTACTATACTTTTTACTGTTTTATCAAACAAACTACTTCAAAATATTTATCAAACTCTTTTACATACTAAACTCTGTATCAAACTTGTTCTTATATGCCAAACCTTTTCTTTTAACTCTTTTAAACTTATATATTGTCAAAACCATGTCAAATGCATATATAGTTATATAAGTAAGGTTAGAAGGACTTAGGACTGATAACTCCCTTTATTTCCTGTTCCTTGTTTGGTTGTGGACTTAGAGTACCATGTTCTTTGTCCGAGTGTCGTTTGATCCTTAGTTATATATTATGTATATATGTATAGACATAAATGCTTTTACCTCAGTTTAATACACTCAGTTATACAAACAACTCTACTAGTAAACTATAATAGTATAGTTTATGAAGTCACTACTCACTAGTTCTAGTTCAATGAAACATACAAGGAGCCAGTTCATACATGACTCAATACATACTATAAAGAGAAACAGATAGAGAATACTATAATGAGAAACAATACACTACACTATACAAGAGAACATACTATGATGAGAAACAAAGAGAACATACTACATACTAGACAGAGAGAACATACACTACACTAGTACATACAATACATATACAAGAATACTATAGCATAAATGTGAGTCACTACTTCGGGGCATGGCATCACTGCTATGGCCCGTTTTGTAACCAGAATCTCCTGGAGGGAGAGCGTGAATTTGTGTATAGATCTATACGGGACTGACCGTCCTACACCTTGCTGCTAGTGTAACGCCTGTGTTTCCGGTCTTGCCATTTTTAGCAATGTAATAGTCTAGGTTAACCTTTGTAACCCGTTTTGAAATAATAAGAGTGTATTATTTGAGTATTATGTGTTTTGTGCTTAATTGCTTAATTATGTGGTTTGATTAATTAAGAATAAAAATAAGCATCAAAATTTAAGTATAAAATAAAGTTGATATCATTGGATAATGTTGTAGTGGTTGAAACGAGGTTTCCGAATATATATAGAACGCCCAAATCTGACTTCGTATGAGGAAGTTATGATTGATTGAAGTTTCGACTTAGCGATGTGCAGCCCGAAATACTCGATTTGAGATCGAGCGGTTTTTAGTCGAATCGATCTAAATAAGAATCGAAGATCTCGTTGTTGGCATCGAAGCGATGAAAAGTTAGGCGAGAACGGACGTCAAACGAAGAAGTTATGAATTTATAACGAAGTTTTTTTGTCCCGACCTACTAAAAATAAATAATAAAAATAAATTTAAAATTAGCCAACGGAGTCTAAACGAAAGTTGTAGAGCGTAGTCTCACCTACGCGTGGATATAAAGAACGTCGAAAACGGAGTTCGTATGAAGAAGATATCAATTTCCGAAGTTTATTAAATAATTTGTATTTAAATTAAATCTTTAATTCGGATGTATATCCGAAGGAGTCACCGATCTGATCCGAAGTACGCCCAGCGTACTGGCGTACGCCCCGCGTACCGCGAAGCATGACGCACCTCGCACTCAAGTGACTTCGGATACGTAAGCAATGACGATTTCGGACCAGTACGCCCCGCGTAACGCAGTACGCCTCGCGTACTCCGAGGCTCCAGCCTCCTATAAATAGGATGCGAGGGCAGCCGGCTCATTTGCTATTTTTCTCTCTTCTCTCTCCTGTTTTACCTCAATTTGCATGCCAGAAGTACCCCGAAGCCCCGATAATATTCTCGAGCCCCAAAGCAAGTCCCGAGATCCCGAAGATCCCGAGAAGTGCGATTCCCGAGCCGAAGCTCTGCCCGAGGAAGTTCGATTTTTGTGAAGATCTTCCAGATCTGCTGAGGATTACTACTTCTGCAAGCCGTAGTGTTGTTCGATCATCTTCTGATCAAGTGAGTGTATACTATCTTTCATAAACACGATAATAATACAAGTATGGTTTGAGTGTATTAAGTGTATTGTTGTTTATATGCATGAGTGTGTGGTTACTTTCTTCTAACGCATAATTATAAAGTATTTTATACGAAATACGTATTATGTGTATAATTTTGTGGTTATGTGTGTGAATGTGTATTCACTCTTTTCTATCTCATGGATCTGAATTGTTTTCTATGAAATACGTGTTATGTGTGTGTGCCTCATCTGTTATGTGGAATATGTATTGATTAAAGCATGCTATACAGGTTTTTTAAACTATGTATAAAAATGTATATTTTTATCTACTAATATGTTGGGTAGAACATGGGTAGATAGTTGGTGTGTAATAAACAGATGAGAGGCCTCGTTGTTGTTTGATTTAGTCATCTAGCGGAGTTTAGATGACGACCACGGACTTTTCTAGACAGTCTTGTGGAACATTAGCAGGCTCGCCACCTGTAGGTGTTAATGAACTTGGGTGTTCATTCGCTGTACTCCATCCCCCTCATGGTTGCCTTATTTGACTTATATTGCTGAGGAACCCCCGAAGCATGTGTTGTCGCCCCGATGAAATATTCTTAGACTAGGTCCCTTATGTTAGTTGTTTTAGGGACATAAAGTGAGAATAACGGGAATGGGTAATTGGGTAATTGTTGGTTGGTGAAAATTAAATATAATTATTTATTGTGGATTGAAAACCCTATATGCTCACCAGGCTCCCAAGCCTGACCCACTCAGTTTTATTTGTATTACAGGAAGTGGCGCAAGGGCATAAGATGGATGAACCATCAAGTTGTTTTGTTTACAAGTCTGTATATGTATATATTTGTTGAATGACTTGTAATGATATCGTTTATGCTTATTGGTCTGTATCGGAACATGACACTCCGAGTTCTGTATTATATAAGGAAAATACATTTCTTTTATGAAATGCATTGGTAAACATTGTTTTATCATGTTTTGTTTTTGGGAACAAATTCCGCAACTCTTTCAAATCAAAAGGATTTACTCTGAAATTATTTTAAAAGCATAAATGAAAATCGGTCTTTTCTGGCCGAAATTTTGAGGATGTCACAGTTGGTATTAGAGCATGAGTTTAAGCGAACTAGGAATTTGTAGGATTTCTAGACTTAAACTTAGAATGCTAAGTGAAATTCTGAGATATGTGTCTGTTATGTTTTAGACACGAGCACTAGTTTATTTTAGGAAAGTTGTCTAAAATACTTTATGTGCTAAATGTTATATGTTGCCATATATGATATTATTTGTTCGGATCTATGGTCTGTTGCCGACCGGATCTAGAAACCTTATGTGTGTAGGATTCTAAGTGTACTTCTACAATATTAGAACTAGCATGTAAATGTTTCGGAGTGATAAGGATGATTTGAATATCTATCGTGATTGAGGATCTAATTTCACTTTATTCGGTGTGTAGATCAAAATGGTGAGAACAAGAAGTGGAGTTGGAAATGCTGATGAAAACAGGAATCAACCACCAGTGATTGAGCAAATACCTGTCGTAGCAGCAGCACCTGAGCCAATAACCATGGCTGGTGTGCAAATGATGATTCAAACAATGTTGGATCGTCAGATGGATGAAACTAGACAGTTGCTTCAACAGAATCGTGAAGAACTGTCAATTCGTGTGGAGGAGCCTGAATTAATTGAAGGGCACTCGGAAGGTGGAAACTTCAGTGGGTCTGTTGGTCAAGCCAACCCACCAATAGTTAGGCAAAACAACCATGATGGAAGGAATGATGGAATGGGATGCAAGTACAAGGACTTTCTAACTTTCAAACCATCGACCTTCAATGGAAAGGAGGATCCGATTGGAGTTATGGATTGGATCACCGAAATGGAGTTAGCCTTCATGACTTGTGGCTGCAGAGGCAAGTTGCAGACTATCTATGCAGTGCGACAATTCCGAGGTGGAGCCGTTCGTTGGTGGAACACTCTAGGGAAGACTTTGATCCCTAATGAGCCACTACAATTGACATGGTCAGAGTTCTTGGTGCAGTTCAAACGCAAGTTCTGTTCGACCCAAAATTTGTTGGAGTTGGAGAATAAGTTTTTGGCATTGACGAAAGGCAGCATGTCAGTTGATGAATAAACCAATAACTTCACCGATAAGATGGAGTTTGTCTTGCGTATCGTCCCAGACGAGTTGACAAAGGTGGACTGGTATGCGAAGGGACTCCCATGGGAGTATGAGGTGCCAGTACGTCAGACACATACTCTAGAGGCAGCTATCTGGGCTACCAAGTCTGTTGAGAACATGATTAAGGGGAGAACCACCGACAAGGTTGAGGTTGGTGAGAAGAGAAAGTTTGAGGGAACATCTAGTTCCAGTAAGAAAAGCAAATTTTCGAAATCTGATTCGAAAAAGTTTGGTGGAGGAAAAGGAGGCGAAGCGAAGTGGTGTGATAAGTGTAAGAAGAAGCACTTTGGGAAATGTAGCGAGGATGTAACCTGCTACAAGTGTGGAAAAGTTGGACATTTTGCCAATGAGTGTCCGAACAACAAAAGGATGTGTTTTGGTTGTAATGAAGAGGGGCACATTTTGAAAGACTGTCTGAAGAAGAAGGAGGCAGCTAGGCCCAACATTCCACCAAAGCCGAAGGCGAGAGCCTTCCAGATGACACTTGAGGCCGCGAAAGATGAAGTTGATGTCGCTTCAGGTACCTTTCTCGTAAACGAATTACCTGCTCAAATTTTGTTTGATTCTGGAGCCAACTACTCCTTTATTTCGCATGAGTTTGGTAGAAAACTAGCTTTGCCTGTTGATAGACTAGATAATGCTTTATTAGTCGAAGTAGCTAGTGGCAAGTTTGTACCTGTTAGCCATCGTTTGAAAAACATCTTAATCCACCTTAATGGGAATAAGTTTCACGAGGAATTATTGCCTATCGAACTTAATGGTTTCGACATCGTGTTGGGAATGGATTGGCTTAGCGCCAATGATGCCGAAATTTTATGCAAGAAGAAGATAGTTAAAGTAAACCCGCCTGGGAAAGATTCATTTATGGTGTACGGGGACAAACGGCGAGTAAATTCTGGAATCATTTCCCTAATGAAAGCCAGGAAGTGTTTGACCAAGGGATGTACATCATATTTAGCATTCGTGATTGATGCTAAGAAGGAAAAGAAGGTGATGCAGAGTATTCCAGTGGTGTGTGATTATCCGGAAGTATTTCCCGAAGATCTTCCTGGATTACCGCCTGATAGACAAGTGGAGTTCAGAATTGACTTGTTACCAGGAACCACGTCAATAGCAAAAACACCTTATCGATTAGCACCGACGGAGATGAAGGAGTTGATGATGCAACTTCAGGAGTTATTGGACAAAGGTTTCATTAGACCTAGTTCATCACCCTGGGGAGCTCCGGTGTTATTCGTGAAGAAGAAAGATGGAAGTATGAGAATATGCATTGATTACAGAGAGTTGAACAAGGCAAAAATAAAGAATAGATATCCGTTGCCAAGGATTTATGACCTGTTTGATCATCTGCAAGGTTCGAGCTATTTCTCGAAGATCGATCTAAGGTCAGGATATCATCAGCTAAAAGTAAGAGAGCAAGATATAGAGAAGACTGCATTCAGAACTAGATATGGACACTACGAGTTCTTGGTTATGTCGTTTGGACTAACCAATGCTCCAGCAGCATTCATGGATTTAATGAATAGGGTTTGTAATCCTTTCCTTGATAAATCCGTGATAGTGTTCATAGACGACATTCTGATTTACTCGAAAAGCCAAGAGGAGCATGGCAAACACTTGCGAGAAGTGTTAGAAGTCTTGAAGAATGAGAAGCTATATGCAAAGTTCTCTAAGTGTGATTTTTGGATTCGCGAAGTCCAATTCTTGGGTCACGTGGTCAACCAAGAAGGGATAATGGTTGATCCATCAAAGATTGAAGCTGTGATGAAGTGGGAACAAGCGAAAAGTCCCAAGGAGGTCCGAAGCTTTTTAGGATTAGCCGGATATTACCGAAGGTTTATCCAATGTTTTTCTTCGATTGCTACTCCATTAACAACTTTGAACCACAAAGGAGCTATTTATGATTGGAGTGATAAGCATAAAGAAGCATTCGAGAAGCTAAAGACGAAGCTATGCGAGGCACCGATACTTTCTTTACCCGATGGAGTTGAAGACTTCGCTGTTTATAACGATGCGTCTAGGGTTGGATTGGGTTGTTTTTTGACCCAAAGGGAAAAGGTGATAGCATATGCGTCTCGACAGCTGAAGGAGCATGAAAAGAATTACCTGACTCATGATTTCGAGTTGGCAGCGGTAGTTTTCGCTCTGAAAATATGGAGGCATTACCTCTATGGCACGAAGTGCAAAATTTTCACTGAGCATAAGAGTCTCCAATATCTCTTTAATCAGAAAGAATTGAATATGAGGCAACGACGCTGGCTAGAGTTACTTAAAGACTACGACTGCGAGATACTTTACCACCACGGTAAAGCTAATGTTGTTGTTGATGCTCTTAGTCAGAAAGTCAATCTTGAAAGGAAAAGGCCAAGAGCGTTGAGAATTGAAGTTGTCTCAACCATTGTGGAAAGTATAAAGAAAGCTCAAAGCGAAGCTTCTGAAAAGAATGACCGAAAGGAGGAACGTTTGGGCAAAACGTTGGTGTTCGGTGTAAACAATCATGGACTGAAGGTGTTCCAAGATCGGATTTGGATACCTAAGACAGGAGGAATCAGAGATCTTCTGATGGAAGAAGCTCACAAGACCATGTACTCGATTCATCCCGGTAGCACTAAAATGTATAGGGACCTAAAACCCTACTACTGGTGGCCGACGATGAAGCTTGATGTTGCAAAGTATGTGGCTGAGTGTGTGACTTGTGCGAGAGTCAAGACACAACATCAGAAACCATATGGGAGTTTAGAACCATTGCCTGTGCCTATGGGTAAGTGGGAAGACATTGCTATTGATTTTTTCACTAAACTGCCCAGAACAAAGAATGGTCATGACATGATTTGGGTGGTTGTTGATCGATTCACTAAGAGTGCGCATTTCATAGCAGCCAAGGAGAAATGGTCTATGGAGAAGCTTGCGAATTATTACGTGAAGGAATTTGTGAGGCTTCACGGTATTCCGTTAACAATTGTGTCGGATCGTGATAGCCGTTTCACCTCGAGGTTTTGGAAAAGTCTACAAGAGGAAATGGGTACCAAGTTATGTTTAAGTACAGCTTACCATCCGCAGACTGATGGTCAGAGTGAAAGAACAATACAAACACTTGAAGATATGCTGAGAGCATGTACCCTGGAATTCCTAGGTAACTGGGACGAACATTTACCTTTGGTAGAATTTTCCTACAATAATAGTTTCCACTCGAGCATAAAAATGACACCTTATCAAGCTTTGTACGGACAGAAGTGTCGTATGCCGTCTTGTTGGCTTGAGGCTGGAGAAAAGCAGTTTATTGGTCCCGAGATGGTCCATCAAACCGCTGAAAAGTTGAAAACAATTAGAGAAAGAATGTTAGCAGCTCAAGATCGTCAAAAGAGCTATGCTGACAAGAAGCGAAGACCGATGACCTTCGAAATTGGAGATTCGGTTTTGCTTAAAGTCTCGCCGTGGAAGGGACTTATAAGATTTGGTTAAAGGGGAAAGTTGAGTCCAAGGTTTATTGGATCGTTTAAAGTTCTTCAGAGGATTGGGAACCAAGCTTACAAACTCGAATTGCCCGAAGAACTGAATTGAATTCACAACACTTTTCATGTGTGTTATTTGAGGAAGTTCACGGGAGAAGTTCCTGATATAATTCCAATTTCTGAATTGAGAATTGATGAGAACAAAAGGTTGATTGAAGAGCCAGAGGCAATTGTTGACCGAAAGACTAAGAAGTTGCGACGCAAAATGGTTGGGTTAGTGCTTGTCCGATGGAAACACACGAATGGGCCGAATCTCACCTGGGAGACAGAGAGTGACATGTTGAGTCGCTATCCGCATTTGTTTGTTGATGTGTGATTCCGGGGACGGAATCATTCTAAGGTGGAGAGAATTGTAACGCATGTGTTTCCGGGCTTGCCATTTTTAGCAATGTAATAGTCTAGGTTAACCTTTGTAACCCGTTTTGAAATAATAAGAGTGTATTATTTGAGTATTATGTGTTTTGTGCTTAATTGCTTAATTATGTGGTTTGATTAATTAAGAATAAACATAAGCGTCAAAATTTAAGTGTAAAATAAAGTTGATATCATTGGATAATGTTGTAGTGGTTGAAACGAGGTTTCCGAATATATATAGAACGCCCAAACCTGACTTCGTATGAGGAAGTTATGATTGATTGAAGTTTCGACTTAGCGATGTGCAGCCCGAAATACTCGATTTGAGATCGAGCGGTTTTTAGTCGAATCGATCTAAACGAGAATCAAAGATCTCGTTGTTGGTATCGAAGCGATGAAAAGTTAGGCGAGAACAGACGTCAAACGAAGAAGTTATGAATTTATAATGAAGTTTTTCTATCCCGGCCTACTAAAAATAAATAATAAAATAAATTTAAAATTAGCCGACGGAGTCTAAACGAAAGTTGTAGAGCGTAGTCTCACCTACGCGTGGATATAAAGAACCTCGAAAACGGAGTTCGTATGAAGAAGATATCAATTTCCGAAGTTTATTAAATAATTTGTATTTAAATTAAATCTTTAATTCGAATGTATATCCGAAGGAGTCACCGATCTGATCCGAAGTACGCCCAGCGTACTGACGTACGCCCCGCGTACCGCGAAGCATGACGCACCTCACACTCAAGTGACTTTGGATATGTAAGCAATGACGATTTCGGACCAGTACGCCCCGCGTACTCCGAGGCTCCAGCCTCTATAAATAGGATGTGAGGGCAGCCGGCTCATTTGCTATTTTTCTCTCTTCTCTCTCCAGTTTTACCTTGATTTGCGTGCCAGAAGTACCCCGAAGCCCCGATAATATTCTCGAGCCCCGAAGCAAGTCCCGAGATCCCGAAGATCCCGAGAAGTGCGATTCCCGAGCCGAAGCTCTGCCCGAGAGAAGTTCGATTTTTGTGAAGATCTTCCAGATCTGCTGAGGATTACTACTTCTGCAAGCCGTAGTGCTGTTCGATCATCTTCTGATCAAGTGAGTGTATACTACCTTTCATAAACACGATAATAATACAAGTATGGTTTGAGTGTATTAAGTGTATTGTTGTTTATATGCATGAGTGTGTGGTTACTTTCTTCTAACGCATAATTATAAAGTATTTTATACGAAATACGTATTATGTGTATAATTTTGTGGTTATGTGTGTGAATGTGTATTCACTCTTTTCTATCTCATGGATCTGAATTGTTTTCTATGAAATACGTGTTATGTGTGTGTGCCTCATCTGTTATGTGGAATATGTATTGATTAAAGCATGCTATACAGGTTTTTTAAACTATGTATAAAAATGTATATTTTTATCTACTAATATGTTGGGTAGAACATGGGTAGATAGTTGGTGTGTAATAAACAGATGAGAGGCCTCGTTGTTGTTTGATTTAGTCATCTAGCGGAGTTTAGATGACGACCACGGACTTTTCTAGACAGTCTTGTGGAACATTAGCAGGCTCGCCACCTGTAGGTGTTAATGAACTTGGGTGTTCATTCGCTGTACTCCATCCCCCTCATGGTTGCCTTATTTGACTTATATTGCTGAGGAACCCCCGAAGCATGTGTTGTCGCCCCGATGAAATATTCTTAGACTAGGTCCCTTATGTTAGTTGTTTTAGGGACATAAAGTGAGAATAACGGGAATGGGTAATTGGGTTATTGGTGGTTGGTGGAAATTAAATATAATTATTTATTATGGGTTGAAAACCCTATATGCTCACCAGGCTCCCAAGCCTGACCCACTCAGTTTTATTTGTATTACAGGAAGTGGCGCAAGGGCATAAGATGGATGAACCATCAAGTTGTTTTGTTTACAAGTCTGTATATGTATATATTTGTTGAATGACTTGTAATGATATCGTTTATGCTTATTGGTCTGTATCGGAACATGACACCCTGAGTTCTAGATTATATAAGGAAAATACATTTCTTTTATGAAATGCATTGATAAAACATTGTTTTATTATGTTTTGTTTTTGGGAACAAATTCCGCAACTCTTTCAAATCAAAAGGATTTACTCTGAAATTATTTTAAAAGCATAAATGAAAATCGGTCTTTTCTGGCCGAGATTTTGGGGATGTCACAGCTAGCTACAGTGGGACCTGCAGGTCTACGGGTAACGAATGTCATACCATTTCGACGTCTTCAGTGTAATAACCCGAAATTCATATCCCTAAATGTAACCCTTTTCGCGACTCGTTCCGATCATCCAATCGCCGTTTCCGATTTCGTTTCCGATTTCGGCATTTTATTAAGTCATTATTGAATATTTTATTTTATGACTTAATGAGTGCCCAAATACCCTTGGAACTCATTCTAACGCCTTGTATTAGTGATCGGAACATTTTTAGAAACAACCATATCGGGTTACGGCAAATTGGCCGGGTGCGACCAAAAGCCCCGTCTAACGCCGGTATCGGGTAGAATTCTACCGTGTCCCGAACTTGGACACTATTTAAAGTGATCCAAGTCTTCATTTGAAGCTTTTGCTTTATTTTACAACAATCACTCCAACCTCTCTCCTCATACTTGATTTAAGGGTCAAAATCTCAAGTTTAAGGCTTCAAATCATCAAGGTATCTTCTCTAACTCATTGTGTATCATATTGGACCTTCAAATTCGAGATTTAATCATGATTTAGAGCCATGTATATGAGTTTACAGCCCAGGAAGGTGCTTAGGCCGTAAACCCATGTTTAAAGGGGTTTTAAGCCCTTAAACCCTTCCATGACTCAAACTAGACCTAGATATGACTTTTAGAAATTTGGTAATGGACTTAGAACACTTTAAACATAAATTTTGAGGGATTCGTATGAGTTTACGGCCAAGGCATGTGCTTGGGCCGTAAACCCCTCAAACATGGGTGTAAACTCATTTCCAATGTGTTAGAAAGCCATCCAACACCACCAAAAGCCTTAGAAAAAACCATAGATCCAACCAAAAATAGTTTTGGGGCCTTAAACACAACCAAAATTATCATTTGAGAGTTTACGGCCATAGCATGTGTCCCATGGCCGTAAACTCCTAAAAGTATGTCAAATTGTGCCCCAAATTCATTTCAAGGCTTGTAGGAATTTTTAGAATCACATGTGATTAAATTTGAGACATTAAAAACACTTATTCATGGGGGTATGAGAGTTTACGGCTGTAAGCTCCATGCTAAGGCCGTAAACTCCCTAAGTGTTGTTATTTGATGTTTTAAATTAACTCCAAGCCTTAGGAAAAATTGTTCCAGCCATTCCCAAGTGTTGTTAACCCGTTAAACACCATAAAACACCCGGACATGAGTTCACGGCCGTGAACTCATGTGGGTATGGGTTAAGAGGCTGTAAACTCATTAGGGGGTTTACTCTTGAAGAGTAAACTCAAATCCCAAGTCCCCCGCATCAATTCCCGTCCGTAGATGTCACCCGGGTCACTCCAAACACCCGTTTTGAGGTGTTTTTGTTCGTTGGAGTGTGACTTCATATCTAATTAGAGTTTTTGAATCTAATTATATATATTTGTATGCCATTTCATGTTACATAGGAACCTCGCGTGTTATCAGGCCTCGATTCGACGTTTAGCATCCGAAATCGACACATTTCCGCGTTCGGTGAGTTCATACCCCTACCCTTTTTCAATGGTTTTTCAATGTTTTCAAGGGGGGGAATACAAGCAAAAGTACAAGAATATCTTGTACTTAAACACATGATTTCAGTTAAATGGTTTCATAATTGTACATTTTTAAGAATTGAAAACCTTTTAACAAACTGTTTTAACTTGCAGAGTTATTTGTTTTAACACGATTTTCAATTCTTATTATACATTGATGTATTGTATACTTTATATTTGATTGTTCACATTTAAACTGATAGAACACATAAACCATTGTAATGTCTGTAATAAAACACTAAGGTTCGAGTGAAAAAGACAGACACCATCAGAAAACATAAAACATATGTATGTCCTTAACAATACACCTAGGCTTGAGTGTGATAGATAAATACCATCATAATACACAAATCAATTGTAATGTCCTTAATAATACACCTAGGATCGAGTGTAAAGGACAATCACCATAAGATAACACATATATCATCTGTAACGTCCTTAATAATACATCTAGGATCGAGTGTAAAGGACAGTCATCATTAGATAACACCTAGGCTCGAGTGTAATGTCCTTAATAAAACACCTAGGCTCGAGTGTAAAGGACAGGTACGTTAGAACTTAGTTAGTCGTGGATACTACTTTCCTAGTCGAAAAGTAAAGAGTAATCCTAAAGATTGGAGACACGTCCTCTGTAACACTTCCTTGGCACGAGAGAGTGGATGACTAACCCTGTAACCAGAATCTTGAGGAAGGAGAACGTAACTTGAGTGTATAGATCTATACGGGACTGACAATCCCACACCTGGCTGCTAGCTACAGCCGAACCGAAAGGTTCAAGGGTGATGAAAGTCATAAAAAGGATACTGGCCCTGGTCCGAGTCATATCTAGTCTGAGTATGGTTAAGGACTCGCAATCAGGATTATTAACACTTTACGAGTATTTATTAGTTTTATGTACGTAATAAAACTAATGTACGTTCAAGGATGTCAGGCACACACATACACACATTCAGGAAAAACATGGGGTTTTCCTAATGAGAACACTGAACATAACCAGAATCGGTAATGATACACATACACACACATTCAGGAAAACATGGGGTTTTCCTGGGGAGAACACTGAACATAACCAGAATCGGTAATGATACACATACACACACATTTAGGAAAACATGGGGTTTTCCTGGGGAGGACACTGAACATAATCAGAATTGGTAATAGTTTATACACACACAGTCGGGAGAACATGGGGTTTTCCTGGGGAGGACACTGAACATAATCAGAATTGGTAATAGTTTGCACACACAGTCAGGAGAACATGGGGTTCTTCGTGAGTAACAGTAGTACGTAACTAGAAAAGTATAACAAGTTAAATAACTGAACTACAATTCACAAGAACAATCATGTTTTCATTGTACATCGTTTACTTTACTTTTCGGATTTGGAAACTAACTTTACATAAGAAAATATGGGATTTTCTTGGATAAACACTTTTTTAGGAAACGAAAGGAACTCGTACATTTTCAGAAAAACTAACCGCTTATGAACTCACCAGCTTTATGCTGATTTTCAAACCGCTTGTATTCTCAGGTCCAAGTTAGACAGGTACCCGAAGATCTTTTCGTTCGGAGACGGAGTTCTCAGAAGACTCGTTTCGTGTTGTTTATATATGATATGTATCACTTGTATAACTTATGCTTTTGAAACGAATGTAAAACTTTCATATATGTAATGTAATGGTTGATTTACTTTACTTACTATGTACATTGGATTTGATACTCAACATGGAGTCAACCCCGGAAATGTTTCCGCCTTCGGTTTTCGGGGTGTGACATCGAGCGTTGTGTTTTACTAGTCGATCAAGTATGGTTACAACCATATCAGATTATACCTTAATTAACAACCGGTTTAAGGTAGATAGTACAACAATAGTTACTATAATACAACACTACAATACTTTATTATTTTCCCATTGCATCCACATTGTGATCTTCTCACATAAACGGTAGTGTATAAACTATATTTTGTTAATGATAGTCACACTTGGGAAAATACACAATTTTACAATAAAGAAACATACTGAACAATTGATGCCTTGGTAGAAGGCTACGTTTAGTAGAAAATATAGGATTTTCTAGGAGATACAAACATTTACTACAAGAATTTACAAACTTATACATTAAACAACTTACTAACATTTTCACACAAACAATGACACTATAATGCTTATGAACTCACTAGCTTTAAAGTTGATAAAATCTTTCAAAATAACTTGTATTCTCAAGTCATCAGTTGACAGGTACCGATGCCACGTTGCAAAGAAGATGGAGCTCATTCAAGACTCATCTCTTATTTTGGATTCATATTTTTGGTGTCTTATAAACTATACAGAGCACACTTGTATTAAATTATATTATTAATGCAATGGTTGATGTTGTTGCTTGTTTACTATTATGATTTTTTGTGATACTGTACATGACGTCCTCCGCCCCCGAACGTTTATGTCGTTCCGGTTTTGGGGTGTGCCAAATTGGTATCAGAGCATTGTTTATAGTGAATCGAGTATATCAACCCATAAAAGATATACAAAATATAAACACAACGGGATTGAAATTACTCTGACAAAGAGTTTATACTTTTATATAATAAAATATTTAACCAAGTATACATACCAGCATTCATACTAAAATCGGTGTCACTAGGGAAGAACAAAAGTATTACGATTGTTGAACAACACAATCAGGCTTGGGGACATATAATCAGATCGGGGAGTGATATAGCCTGATCAACTATATCTTTTTGAGAAGTGATTAGTATGTGCCTAGGAATGGGTGTGGTGTTGCAGCAAGTCTAAAAACATACCAACACTACTACAATAAGAAAATTAGAACATAACATAAACCTGAAATACTATAGTAGTATTTTGTGTTACTATAATTACTTATTTGAAAACTAAAAAGATCTTTACTAGTAGGTCAATAGTTGCTAAGTGGATACGCTAAGGTTATATGTGACTAAGGTGTCATAGACTTAGAATCTGTGATCTTTACTTTACTTCCTGTTCCTTGTTTGGTTGTAGATTTGGAGTTAAGGTTACTTATTCGAAGGTCTATCCTATTTTGGTGTCATATAACTGGTATACACTATGAAAGTATTAAAGCAACTAGTAAGGATCATCTTATAATTATCTTAAGTAGTATGTCTATTTTTATAACATTCTTATACCCCTTTTCTCGCGTAGATATCATGGCTGGATTCCATCCTCCTGGCGACCCGTACTTCCCGAACCAAGGCAATGCAGGATGGCTTAAAGGAGAGCCAGAAGAGGATCATCCAATCCCTCTAGATGAAGACTTCGCAGAAAACTTCTCGGAGGATTCTGACTCCGAACCCGAAATCAACAACCTACCGCCAGTGGCTCAAATCCTGAACCCTAACCGTCGTCCAACATTTCAAGGTCCCACACCTCTATGGGCAACAAACTTGAACATATGGAGCCACGAACAGTGTCAACCCTTACCTTACAACGGAGATCGAAGCTTCTATAATTTGAGCAAGGGAGGCTCAGAGGACAGAATCCTGCCTATCCTGGTCCGCAGGATTGCCCATAGTGATGAGCAGGGTAGAGCGGTGATCAACCGAATCATGGAAGTTGATGCCGATGCGGGAGTCAATATCGTTGGCATTCACCATCTGGAGTCTGCTTATGAAAGGACTCAGAATCAGAATGCGGCCCTGCAAAGAGATCTTACTACAACCCAAGCTGAAGTCAGGGAACTTCGAGCTCGGCAGGCAATGTCTGAAAGGCGCATGAGAGACATGGAGCGCCGTCTGTCACAATCAAGGACTCATTCTAGTGGTTCTCGTCGTAGATAGAGCCTACTCAACTTTCTCTTTTGGATATAACTTAGTCTATGTAAAAACTCTAGTTTAATTTCCTATCTATGTGAAGAGCTTGAATCTATTAAGTCATGTTAAGTCGTAGCTCTATCAAAATTTTCCTATCTTGGTTTGATGTAAGACCTACTTCTAAGTCATTTTTCCTGAACTTGTTACATCTGTAATACCAGTATTATTGACAGGTATCTAATCTCAGGGAAATTAATATCCAAGTGCTTTCATCTTTCTAGTACTAGATCTACATTCAATCATACTTCCATTGTGTTGTTGGGCTATGGAGAGTTAGTCCATGAGTCACTCTCATCAATCTCTCTATTAAATTCTTACCAATATCTTCATCTTTGTGATCTTATAGCTACAAGAGTTAGTCCATGACTCACCTCGGTCTGCTGAAAATAATAGCTGCTCGGCTACCAATCTAAAATCTCACACTGTATAAATATACAAATAAACCTAATTAGGATTATAACACAAACCCAACCAAAGTCCCAAAATATTAAGTCCAAACTCCTCTACTAAGGCCCAAAAGCATTTCCCCTTTAATGGGCCCAAACATATTTGGCCCATTTACACTAATGGGCTTAAGGCCCAATTCATGACACTAGAGGCCCACCAAGAAGTCTAGGTCGACCTATCCTAACCAGGCGAAGGCCTCAATACTGCCCTAATTTCTTATAGTCCAAATATGAATCCCACCCGAAGGCCCAAAATACCGAAGTCCTCTACTGAGGACGCGGGGCGTACTCAGCTTGTACGCTAAGTGTACATGCTTAAGGGCCTACACGCTGCGCGTATGAGCTTGTATGCCCAGCGTACTCCTCTAATTTGACAACTTTTCTCTTTAGATTTTATTTGGTTAAGACACTTGCTCCAACACCTAAATCTGAGCTCCTTGAAGTGGTTAATCACGTAAAGTTGCCAACTTTACGTGCATGTCTGGCTTAATGAAGCCGAAAAGCCCGCAAGAGCTTAATAAAGGACTTAATGCTTGCATGGAGGTCACAAACAACATAAAGTTTGCACCATTAAGCTAAAAGAGGCCTCTAGACATCTAGATCTCTGAGGTTTGGCATCTAAATTGGTCTTAACTCATCAAGACCTTCCAAAAGGGACAAAAAAGATTAAAACAAGCTCCAGAGAAGATCTAAATAGTAGATGATCAAGTTATGAACTTCATACCTCCAGAAGCTCCCTAAGATGATGTAGATGTTGGATCTAGAAGCTTAACCACATTCATGGATTGCACCACTCGCTCTTCTTCTTGCAAACACACCCAAAAATGGCTTCTTCATGACACTCGAAGCTCAAACTCACTTCCAATGGAAATTAGGGTTTCTAGGGACGTTGAGAGACAATGGAGGCTGAGAGAAAATGAGGTCCGAAGGTTATTAGGGGTTTAAATAGGACACGAGACCAAAATTTAGGGTTTTCAATCCAGGCCAAGTACGCCCCGCATACCTCCTCGTATCCCCCCCCCCCCCCCCCGCGTACGAGGCGTTGACGCTCGATGCTACATTACCTCATACGCTAAGCATCCCTACGGGTACACCCAGTATATGAGGGGAGTGTCCTTTGCCAAACACTTAATAAATAAGTAAAGGAAAATTACCTGGATTTTTGGATGTTACACAAAGGCATGATTTTAGAGGAAAACCATATGCCACGACATGACGCATGGAGTGTCACGACATGGTATGGAAATTGAAGAACGTGTACTTCTAAAGGACACCACGACGTGGCATGAAGGGTGTCACGACATGGTGAGCGCTATAGCCAGGGCCATGGTTTTTAGGGTTTCTTTCATATTTAAGGCCATTAACGCAAGATTTAGGGCATCCTTTTTAGTCTCCAACCTCCATAAACAAAACCCTAGCCCCTATGTCATGTTTTTAAGCTTATTTGATTGATTAGAGGTTTTGTTCTTGGTTTTTGATGAAACTTGAAGAAGAAGAAGAAAGTTCATTGTGGTGCAAGGAAGTAAGGAGATAGATTGGATACATCATTCTCTACAGATTTATGAGTTATTGGAGGTATAAGGTTCACATGTTGACCTTTTTTCTGCTTGTTTCAAGTTTGATCATATTTAAGATGTTTTGGCCCCTCCCAGGAATTCTCTTGGAGTTTCAGGAACTCCAGAGCTTGTTGTGACTCTCAAATGGTCATTAGGTTTCCAAGAATGAGAAAATAGTCATGTTTTGGAGCTATTTTGGGTCCATGAATAAGTTAGGGTCATATTAAGGATTTAATAGACTTAGGCTTAAGATCTTGTCTTATGGTGAGGTCCTAATGGATAAATTTGGAAAATTTATCCATTAAGTCATTGAAAAGGATTAGATCTGAAGTTTTGAGCCTTGATCTGTAAGGATTAAGCTCTTACTAAAGATTTTACGAAACTACTAGTTCCCAGGACATGGCCAAGGAATGACCACGACTTGGTGAGGATCTAATTCACAATTGTTTTTTCTTTGTATTCCCACGAGGTGGCCAAGGAAGGACCACGACGTGGCATTGACTTTGATTTGGTTGATTGTTAACTTTTGTTGACCGTTGACCATTGACTTTTAACCAGTTTGACTTTGGGTCAAACTTGGAGAATTTGGATTGCTGATTGAGGATTTATCTCTTTTGGTGTTATTCGGTTCGTGGGATTCAGCAGTGCATGGTGTAAGATTGTTGTTGTGCTTCTCCTGTTCTTCAGTTCAAGTGAGTTTCTCACTATGCCATGTATCCTATTGTATATCCTTTGCATGGTAGGATAGAAGTATTGTTAGAGTACAAGTATGCTAGTCAGATAGGATGTCTCCTTTTTTTATATATATGCAGTTTAGTACACTTGGTGTGTTGCTAGACTAGTAGGGTCTTGCCTGTTGATCGTATGGTAATGTTAGGAGTTATGTCCAGATAGGGTAACCAGGGATGGTCATTTAGCAGGGTTATGTATGTTTGACTAGTGAAGTACTGTTTTGAGAAGTGGTCAAGAGCAGGGTAACTAAGGAAGACTAGTTTCCAAGGGAATGTACTATGTTAGTTCATGTTATGAGTTCATGTAAATCCGGTAGAGGTGTATGAAGTTTGGTTGCGCCTTACTTGGATCCTTACATGGTTAGGGTGGTAGGAGTGGAAACCATTCAAATCACTCAAACCACTGCCACATTAGCTTTTCTCTCTCATATTTCTTCCATATTTTCCAACCCACAACACATGAAAATAACATCTTTCCTAACCCACTCAACCTACTTGCTAGTATTTTTAATAAATTAAAATAGAACCTACAAAATTAAATACAACATAAATTTTTCATAATTTTTTAATCTTTAAAACAAAAAGTTGAACAATATTAAAAAAACATTTATTAAAAAAAAGCACTATAATAATATAAATTAAAACCACAATACAATAAAATAATTTAAATTCTAAAACAACAAACAAAATAACTAAAAAAACCATACTACAGATGACAAACGGGAACTAAAAGAAATAGTTTAATTCTAAAAAAAAAAAAAAAGAACAATGATTTTTTAAAATATTCCACGTTGCCTCGTGCCAAAAATCTTTCCTGTTATGGTGTTTGTGATACTCATTTTTTGTTGTGTTTAAAACTTCTTCGTCATAAACTCCGGGATCGCATGTATTCATCTTGTGGGTGAAAATAACATTAAACTCTTTCACTTTTCTTGGCATATCTTTCCATTTTGAAAAAGTTTTGATGGGTTGAACGATATGATCCCCAAGCCACTGTTTAAAGTGATCTAGAAGTGATCACCAAAAATATGATTATCTATATTAACTCATGTGCCGATTATCAAAAGTGTCAGTCTCTATGCTGGAGCCAACACCACTTTTTCAATTTCGGACCATTCTTTGGATACAACTAGCCTAGGAATGACATCCATTTTCAAATTTTGAATTTGAATTTAGAGAGAATATAGAAAATAGAATGGAATTGAAAAAAGGAAAAGAAATTATAGGATAATGGAATGGAACTGAATGAAACAAAGGCGTGATTTTAAATTGATAGATAAATGTATTTATCTACTAAAGCCCCAACCCGCCATGCGATGGTGTAAGCCCCTGACGGTACCGCTGGTACAACCAACCCAAAATTGGTTTTTTCAATGCCATTTCGACCACCCTTATACTTGTAAGATCATTTTGATAACTCATTGCATTTATTTGTTAATACAATTGTATATTGGTTCGGTTTATGTCTTACGTCTCAAATTTCAAACCAAAATTTTCATTTTTAAAGTAAAGATAGTCATCCAAATGACATTAACAAAAGAGTAATAACAAACCATTTTTTTTTAATTTTGAAAAACCATAATAAAAAACCCATAGTAATAAGATAGTGAACTCAAATAAGCAGGCGTCTCCAAAACATGCACATGGATGCGATGCAATCAAACTATTCCCTTCCTTTGCTTCCATAACAACCTGAAAACATTTAAACTTAAACGAGTAAAAAAAAGTGCTTAGTTAGTTCCTTGAAATACCACATAAACCATGTGAATGCTATAATCTCATCATAGTATTATACTCAATTCCATTGCTACAATACCTCTATGATCTTTCCTGGTATGGCCCTATCCTAGTGAAACGTCCCAAATTTCAAAAATAAAATTTATTTCTAAAACAAAGGAAACCATATGAATTTCAGTCTCGAAGAGTAAATATCCAATTGTTTTAACATCATAAAATCATATTCACAATATAATCAAAAGTGCAGAAATCTCTAAAACACAAAAGCTGATTCGATGTAATCATGTTGTGCCTTTTCCTTTGCTGCTGGAAGCATTTGAAACATTTAAACTTAAAACGGTAAGTACAAAACTTAGTGAGATCCCCAAAATACCACATACCATAGAAATAAAGGCCAAACCCAATAGGGTTATTCAATAATATGGGCCCAACCCAACAAGCATATAAGCATACAAGCAACTAGCATACATTGACAACCAATGTCCTACATAGTATAGCGAGAAGACTCACATGATCAAAGAGATGAAGTGGTAATACTTAAAATCATGCAAAATTAGCTATCCATACCACCTAAACCAATAAGAGAACCACTTGAGTTGTGGTGACTTGGTAAGACATGTGGAAGATATGGTGGATAACCTATTGACCCATGTTCAAATCCTGACACTATTAAGCCCTTGTGGCCATGGAGGTTCGCCTGCAGTCACTCCAGGGCATGAGGCAATGCCTCATGTCAGCAGCGGGGGATTAGTCGGTGCGCGAAAGCTGGCCCGGAAACCCTCGTTAGGGAAGTTCCCTTTCCAAAAAAAAAACCAATAAGAGGTCAAACCTCAGCCTACAACCTAAAACCTACAAGTTTAACCAAAAGTCAAATTGGTCAAGAGTTAATGGTCAACCTGTTGGTTTTTGAGCATTCTAACACTCCAAAGTGTACATGCAACCCTAAATACCTTGGATCTATGTTTTCTCTATTATACATGCAAATATGAATATTCCAAGATATTACCGTATACTAGCATACAAATATCATATACTTGGGTAATAAAATAGATAGAATACATACCTTTTTTTTTATGTAACTTGTCTTCATGAAGCTTGAGTGCCTAGTGCCCCAAGTCTGACACCTCAAATGGTTCACACAACACCATGAACACTTGGAATAACCTTGAGAATAAGGATACTTTGGTTCTCTCTAGTGAAATTGGCCTTGCCCTTTTGTGTACACACACTAGTGCCAATTTCACCAACCAAGGGCATCTTTATATAGTGTGAAGATTAGGGTTAAACCCATGACCCTTCATTTCATATGATCCATGGGTTAAACACTCCATGGACTATCCATGAAATCTTAGCCCAACCTAAATGAACTTGGCCCATCACACACATATGTTTTAGAGTCCATATTTAATTAGTTCCTTTTGATCACTTAATTAATTAAAAATTAATTCTTGATCAATACAAATTAAATAATATAATTATATATTAGAACTTATAATATATTAATATAAATCACTAGTATCCTTTTTCCTCATCTTGTCAATCCAATTGTCCCGATGTCATGCAACCCAAATGGATCATGTCGGGTCAGGTCAAGTACATACCAAATATAGTTATGGACTTAGACATTAATCCAACAGTCTCCCACTTGGATAAGTCTAAAACTATTATTGAGTATGACTTTAAAACCCGACTAGCAATCGTAGCTCTCAAAAGCTTCTGGCGAACTCTGACGTGTTAACCGAACTCTTATCTTGTCAATGACTTGTCCATTAGATAAGGAATCATATATTCCTCCATTCTAGATATCATATGGACTGAGACATGGATTATAAATCATTCTATCTGTCCATTTGTTGTTTCCCGATTTCCGATTTATGACAACTAACTGATTGAACAAATCAAATCAGTCCTGGCATGGCCAAGCACTCACATGTATCATCATTAAATAATCGAGGGGCCCACATATATCGCTTTTATCCCACAGGTAAAAGGAATGGATAAACTTTGACTCATATGGCTTGTTCTACTACTTGTTGAATCATACACAAAGGAACGTTTTATAACATCGAGTTACCAATGCGTTTTTGTGAAATCAATGTGCAACCAACTCATAGTAACAAATCATATCTCTAGGTTTGAAGAATATAAGATATTATCGTCTCATGATCACTCATGATAAAATCCATGAAGTGATTCAAATGAGCACGAGTCGAATCCAATACTTAGAACTTATGAGCACTCATGAGTGTTGTAGCACAACTTTGTCCACCAACTTGGACCTCTACAAGCTAGCCCATGACAGTCTTGATTCATATCTACTTCCAACATATGACCGACTGTGGATGGTTTGAATAACTTAGTCATTCAGAAGAATAACCTAGTTATTATGGAAGTCAAAACATGCAAAGTGAAACACAAGAATAAATGAATCAAATATGGTATCAAACCCTATGAATATAAATAACCATTGTCAATGTCCATAAAGTTTTGGGAAGTCGATCTTCTAATCAAATTTGCTTTACTAGCCTTCCAAATCATTACTAATTCAGCAGTACCAAGCAAATAGATAAGATCATTAAGGGTCTTGTCATAGTCTGTTCCATAAGAGTCCCACAGGAACTCACTATGTGACTTAGAAAGTGATTGAACCACCAACTTTCTCAAGACTTTGACACCCAACTATCCTGTCTTGTCAATATGTGACTTCATCTCCAAGATGTGATCACACCTAGACCTTGCCTTGCCAATAGGGCTTGAGTGGCCTTGAACTTGTGGGTTAGAGAGAATAATTGGAGGAGGTGGAGGAAGTGAAGTTCCAAGAGATTTGGGAAGATCATAGATGTCTGAACTAGACATCTTTTGGGAGATATTCAAGTTTAGTTGATTTAAAGTCCTTAATATAACACCCAATATGAAATATTAAGGCTAGGACCCAACAACCTATTTATAACTGGAAGAGGGATGCCGTAATCCAAGTTATAAAATTGTTGAAGGTAGGTAAATGACGATTTACCAATTTCCACCATGAAAAACAAAATATAATTAAGTTTTAATTGGATTTTAAACTCCTAGATCTTTTGAGATACAATGAACTTTCAATGGCATGTTTGAATCTCAATTGTGCCCTCTCACGTTTGTGACTGGGATGCCGAGGATCACAAACAAGGTGTGAATAACCATGCAAATTGACTTGGTACCCTTAATTTTATCACCCAATCGATGTGCCGGTTAACCACACGTGCTCCACCGATCTATGATAAAACTTAAGTCACCCTTTGCCACACATTGTCAGTCCCATGTTAGTGTGTCGGTTAACCACACACGCTCCACTAACGACTTAACAAGGGTGAAAAGTGTAATTTCATGGGTTAGCACCAAATTCACATTTTCCTAAGTAACTAAGATTGGGAATTTATAAGTGTTTAGTTACTTAGTATTTATCATTAATACTTTTAATGAAGGGAGAATTATAGTCCTTGTCCTACCTGTTCGGCTAACGACCCTCCACCAGTCAAGGAAGCGGTGGGTGAGAGTGGACACCCATTAAACTGCCATTTTATAGGCAGTAACCTTATACCCCCCTTATAGATCGGCTTCGTGAATGAGGCCTACTGATGGTAAGACGACTTGATCTTATACATACATACATATATATATATATATATATATATATATATATATATATATATATATTATTAACTTATAATATTATAAAGTATAAGGGTTGAATTTTATCTTTTAAAATTCTAAGGGCTTAACTTGGAATTAAAGTATTCATTAGAGAAAACTTTTCAAATTCCAAAACTTGAGGACAAGTTTTGAAACTATTCAAGACTCTCGGATTTTCATAACTTATGAGTTTTAATTAAAGCTTTAAAACTTTTAATGAAGAGACTCTTGGACATCCATAACTTGAGGATAAGTTATGGAGCCATAAAAACTATTTATAAGGAAAGACTCTTCATTTTTTTTGTAACCTAAGGCATTTTTATGAGTTTTTAAGATTCATAAATGTGACTTTTCATATAACTTGAGGACAAGTTACAAAAACACATTTTATGAACAACTTTTAGATTAATTTGGATTGAAAACTACTCACACATATTTTTCATTAATCTAAAAAATAACTCATAAAACAAGGTAACACAATTTTTTTTTTTGGATTCCATAACTTATGGAGTTTAGTGTTTCTTTTATGATGAAACTTTTCATGTTCCATAACTTAAGAACAAGTTACGGAATTCCTTAAAAAATTAAAACCAAGTTTTGTAACTCCATAAAAAACTTTGAATGATTAATAAAACTTTTAAAATTAATAAAATAATCATATAATTTTAGATCAAACTTTTAAAATTAATAAAATAATCATATAATTTTATCTTTTACTAAATTTGACCTAATTCAACTCATATAGCAAAATGATTCAAATTTAACAAATAATTAGTTTTTCACAAAAACAAGTAATTATCTTAAAATTTGACAAACGTCATGTTTTTTTTTTCCTTTTTTTCAACTTTGAAAATAAAACATTTGCATTAATATAACAGAAAACAACCCATGGCTCTGATACCACTGTTGGGTTTTGAGCATTCTAACACTCCTAAGTGTACATGCAACCCTAAATACCTTGGATCTATGTTTTCTCTATTATACATGAAAATATTAATATTCCAAGATATTACCCTATACTAGCATACAAATATCATATACTTGGGTAATAAAATAGATAGAATACATACCTTTTTTTTTATGTAACTTGTCTTTATGAAGCTTGAGTGCCTAGTGCCCCAAGTCTGACACCTCAAATGGTTCACACAACACCATGAACACTTGGAATAACCTTGGGAATAAGGATACTTTGGTTGTCTCTAGTGAAATCGGCCTTGCCCTTTTGTGTACACACATTAGTGCCAATTTCACCAACCAAGGACATCTTTATATAGTGTGGAGATTAGGGTTAAACCCATGACCCTTCATTTCATATGATCCATGGGTTAAACACTCCATGGACTATCCATGGAATCTTAGCCCAACCTAAATGAACTTGGCCCATCACACTCATATATCTTAGAGTCCATATTTAATTAGTTCCTTTTGATCACTTAATTAATTACAAATTAATTCTTGATCAATACTAATTAAATAATATGATTATATATTAATATATTAGAACTAATAATATATTAATATAAATCACTAGTATCCTTTTTCCTCATCTTGTCAATCCAATTATCCCAATGCCATGCAACCCAAATGGACCATGCCGGGTCGGGTCAAGTACATACCAAATATAGTTATGGACTTAGACATTAATCCAACACAACCACCACCAACCACCGTGCCGCGACCAGCTCTTTGGTCTCAACCGTGGTCATTACAAGACAAAGCATTCACGGTTGGATCTCGCGACCCACATTATGACCTACAACCCACCACGTCACAGTTAATGTCTAAAAGATCCTAATTTTTTAAGCTCCTTAATCCTTAAATCCAGAGCTCTAAAGCTTATATCTGGATTGACTATTACCATGTATAAATAAAGTTTCCAACTTTATCCATTTCTTAACCTCAAACAACCTAGATCTAGAACCCTAACTTTATTAAGGGACCAAAATGAAAAAAAAAAATCTAAGCATGACACTAAGGTAGTGCATGTAGTCTTAATTTTCCAACTCAAGAATGGTCCAGATGGCAACCAAATCGGACACCAAGCTCTGGAGTTCTTCCAAACTCCAAAGGAAATCATAAAAGGGACCAAAAGACCATCCTAATTCTAGATTAATGCATGGAAATCACTAATGCAAGGATCTTAAGTACTTAAAAGTTCCTGAACTTGAGGAGAAGGTTGAGCAACTGATTAATCTTCTCTTTTCTTCACACACACAACCTTCTCTTCCAAGAAACCCAAGAAAGAGCTCAAAACACACCAAAACACCAAGAACACACATAATGAGGGACTTAAATTTGCTTTTGGAGATTGGGAGAGTGGAATGGAAAGAAAACATAATCACACATTGCTTAAATAGGGACCAAGGCCCAAGATCTAGGGATTTGAGCCCTAGCCGCCACCGTCCCACGATCGTAATCCTAACCACGCAACTACTTAAATGATGTGGCCACGCCACAATAGATCTTTATCAGTGCCCCATAACCAAACAAAACCACCAAACTTAATTAAGATAACTTTAAATACCACATACCTAAAACTGAATGTTACACATTGTCTTATGAACAAGTGATATGGTACTACCATAGTCTTTCATTCAAATGTTATGGTAGCACCATAGTTGTAATGTTCGGTTTTGGGTTGTTTCTTATTTTAGATATGCAGACTTTAAATTGATCAAAAGAAGGTCTTGGTCCTAGGGGTGTAGTTTAGACCGTAAAGGAATAAGATTTTTGGGCTACGAGTATAAGGCTTAATACTTATAGAGGTTTTAGCGAAAACAAGGAAAACTACGCAGAAGTAATTCCGACCCAAAAACTCTATTTTTCAGACTTCTAGACCTGTCAAAACCTTACTAAAATACCCTAAGAAACCTCAGAAAAGTCATACTTAAGGAGGAATGATGTAGAGAGAAATGGACTTGAATTTTGGTGTGAAATGAAAGGAAATTCGAAGGATATATATAGGGTATAAGGTTGTGCGGCACACACAGCTTGGAGGCACGATGCGCACCAGGGCTGTGCTGCTCCTACGCTTGCCTGCCATGCATCGCGATCGGAATGGGCCACCCATGCCCCTTATAGAAGATGCCACGTGTCATATTTTTTTGGTGCCATGTTTCTAATCTGTCTGTCGATTGCCTCTCTCATTTCCTTCTTAAATCTTATAACTAAGGTCGGACACTATATCGAACTTACTTCATAGATTAGTTGGAATCGAATCAAGATTACCACTAAGTTTAGAATATTTATTTTCACCACTGAAACGAAGGTAATGATGGAAATGAACAAAATAACTTAACAACTTAGAAATTTAGTAACCTTGTCTCTTTACCTGATCCAAGTGCGAGTCATGTGCTTCCAGTAGTATAAGCCTCTACTACCTTTCACACCTACTCATACTCATCCCAAGTATTGTCTCGTAGTTCCAAAAAAATCACACATAAAACACTTAATATAATTTAGTAAATTACATTATCTCTGAAAACGGTTACAAGATTTATTACATTAGGTCACTAATTCTAATACTACTCACTTCCTCCCCCATATCTGAAACTCTGGAATAGCTGCTTTCTATTCCTGAACTATTGTTGTTTCATCAAGGATCATATGATATGCCCTTTTCTTGGGCTTCGACGGAATATTTGGCATTTCCGCTCCCATTTTCTTTAGACAGTCCTTGTGGAAATGCCCTGCTTCTCCACACTCGAAGCAAACCTCCTGCTTTACCCTGCATTTGTTGGCATAGTTAATCTTACCACACTTGAAGCATGTCACTTTTTCAGTGCACCTCCCAAAGTGCTTCCTTTGGAACTTGTCACACCATTGTGCCTTGTCGTTACTTTCAAGCTCCTTGACATTAGATTTTGAAAGTCTACTCTTTTATTGGATTTAGAAGATCCTTCGATCTTCATTTTCTCTCCTTCCTCAACTTTCTTTAGACCCTTCTCTCTTAATTGGGTCTCAACATTCTTAGCTGCCCATATGGCGACTTTCAAAGTAGTTGCTTGTTTGACCATTGGACCAAAGTCCGCTGGTAATCCATTAGCAAACTTTTTGACTTTGAAGAGTTTTGTTGGAACCAAATAAGGAACAAGCTTCAATTTCTCTATAAAAATTGCAACATAATCGTTGATGATTATTTTTCCCTTCTTTAGATTATGGAACTCGTTGATGATTTTTATGAGATCCTACTCAGAGCAATACTGCATTTTCAGTTGTACTAGAAAGTCCTCCCAAGACATCCTTCTAGATTCACCTTTGGGCATGGTTTCAGCCAGTAACTTCCACTAGCTTAATACCCTAGTTTTCAATTGTCTAACCTTGAGAACAGTCTTTTGCTTGTTGTTACAGTCGCAACTATCAAACACCATCTCCATCTCGGAGATCCAATACATGATTTCCACCAGGTGGGGCTTCCAACAACTTTGCACCCATGAAGTCCTTATACGTGCAACCTTTTCCATTATTTCCTTAATTCCTTCCCTCATGGTTATTTCTTCTAACCACTTAGGGTTCTACTCTACTGATAGTCCTACTATAATTTCCTTTCTTCGACTATTCTATTTTCAGATCAGGTTGTTCAATAGGTGCCATAGGCTCTCTTCTATTATCTCGAATTAGTTGACTCATCTCTTCCCTTTGTTCAACCATCATAGCTTGAATCATTGCTTGGACTCCTGCCATCGTGAGTTGCTCTTGCACATGCATTGCTCCTGGTGTATGCTCGCCTACATGAGGCTCAGGCGACTAATTTCTGTAAGTCTCGATTCTCCTACATATCAATCAGATTCACTTTGATGGTGCGGAATCCCAATCCAAGTGTATAATGCAAGATATAAGATGAATAAGAACACAAAATGAATCTTCAATGCACACGATATATTGATTAATCGTTCGGTACATAAGATTTTGATTACACATTGTTTTCTCTCAGTTTTTCTCACTAAATCATGTCCTTAGCATGTGGCAGCCACCAAGAACGTCCCTCTCTCTTTACAAGGCCTAAATAACACTATTTATACCTAGACCTAATAACAAATCCCAAGCCCAAAACCCAAACAAAAAAAATGTAAAGCCTAACCAAAATCACATGTGATTTTGGTCCAAACAACACCAAAACATGGTGTTTTCAGTCCTAGACCGAGAACTTTAATAGCTTATGAAAAGAAGAGTATAAACCAAAATTTATGACCAAACAAACTCCCATTGGTTTATAGCTTTCTTTTTCACTTATAATAAACCATAATTTAGTCCTAACAATCTCCCCCTTGGTTGATTGCTTTCTTTTCTTTCCAGTCTTCCTTGATTTTTGGCTTTCAGCTGTAATCTTTGATTTCTTCACAACTTCAAGATGAACATATGAATTTTCTATGTGAATGAACTCATCTTGAAAATATGGGCTTTTCTTCAAAATTTGACTTTGAACGCACGTTGGGTGTGCAGACTTCTTGTAAGGATTCTTGAAAATCAGCACTTTCAGCTTGAGAATCTTCGGAGAGAATAACATAGACACCGGTTCTTCTGGAACACTTCAGCAAGTTCATAGATAGCAGAAAATTGATTGAGGAGGCTTCAATGCAATCTGTCACATAACTTCAAATACAGCTTCACCTTGCTTCTGGGATTGAAAGAATGAATGTTGAAAAATAATCTTCACTTCTTGTTCCTTCGAATGAGTATTCTTTAACGATCACCGTTGCGCCTTGAAAAGTAATCATGACTAAAAAGTACATCTGGATCACAGAATCATAAACACCCTTATCACCACAATTGTTCAAGGACCCAACCTTGGCTCAGAAGGAGACTACTCGCAGTATCTGTGTGAACAGAGAGGAACGCACTACAATTTTTTGAGTATCGGAGAACTACTCATGGCCCTTTTTGAGGTTAGTCCCTGTATATCCTAAATCAAAGATCTCAACACAGTTTTTCAAGTTAAACAAGTTAACTTAGTGCTTGGCGAGACGTTCAATGATAATCGTGCCTTGCGAGGTGCATCGCCCTGGTGCCATGACATGTACAGTTTCAGACTTTTAATTCCTTAAATATGACAGTTCTTTGAAAGATATTGCCTAACTGACAATTTGTACAATTTCAATCCTTCAATTCCTTGTGAAACTAGAGTGAAGTGAAATGTGTAACGCCCGCGTTTCCAGGCTAGGCATTTTCGTTGATGTAATAGTCTAGGTTAACCTTTGTAATTCTTTTGAAGTATTAATGATAAAATATTTGAGTATTATGTGTTTTATGCTTGGTTGTGTGGCTTAAAATAATTAAGAATAAAAATAAGCATCAAAATAAAATAGTCGGTAAATCCGATATCTTTGGATAATGTTTTAGTAGTTGAAACGAGGTTTCCGAATATATAAAGAATGCCAAAATCCGAGTTATAACGAAGAAGTTATGCTCTGTCGAAGTTTCGCGACAGAACCGACACGACGCTGAATGATGTAAAAAGTGAAATTTACGTTAAAGTGATATTTAGCCTTAGTAATATAAACTAAAGTCGTAGAGCTCGTTAAACCGAGAGCGTGCATAAAAAAGAACCCCCAAATCTGACTTCGTATGAGGAAGTTATTATTTTTCTAAGTTTCGACTTAGCAGTATGCAACCCGAATACTCGATTTGAGACCGAGCAATTTTTAGCCAAAACAATCTAAACGAGAATTGAAGATCTCGTTAATAGTAGTGAAACGATAAAAAGATAGGCAAAAACGGAGTTCAGATGAAGGAGTTATGAATTTCGAACGGAGTTTTCCTGTCCCGGCCTACAAAAAATAATATAAAAATAATATAATAAAAATAAAGTCAAAATTAGCCGAAGGAGTCTAAATGAAAGTTGTAGATCTTGTTTTTACCTACGCGACGATATAAAGAACGTCAAAAACGGAGTTCGTATGCAAAAGTTATGAATTTCTGAAGTTCGGAGCACGAACCCCAGAGCTGTGTTAGAGACCATGACGTGGCAACAGTGGCCACAACGTGGCATGACTTCTGATGTATTCTGGAGCCTAACAGATCAAGTGGACGATGACGCATGCAGTGACGACCAAGCCCACGACGTGGAAGAAGTGCCCACGACGTGGAAAATGAGAAATTTGCCCTATAAATAGATTTGAAGGGGCAGCCGTCCAAGGTTGCTAATTCACCCTTCTCTCCCCCATACTACCTCGATTTACGTGCAAAGAAGTACCCCCGAAGCCCCGGTATCATCCCGAGACCCGAAGCGAGTCCCGAAGCTCAAAGATCCCGAGAAGAAAAGAGTTTCCGAGCCGAAGCTCTGCCCGCAAGGAGCCCGGTTTGTGTGAAGATCTTCCAGATCTACCGAAGAATACTACTTCTACAAGTCGTAGTGTTGTCCGATCATCTTCTGATCAAGTGAGTGTAGTTACTTTCGTCTAACGCATAATTATGAAGTATTTTATACGAAATACGTGTTATGTGTATATTTTGTTGTTATATGTGTGAATGTATATTCACTTTCTTCAATCTCATAGATATGATTTATTCTCTATGAAATACGTGTTGTGTATGTGTCTCATCTGTTGTTTGGAATATGTATTGAATGAGAATGCTATATAGGTTTTAACCTATGTATAAAAATATATATTTTTATCTACTAATATGTTGGGTAGAACATGGGTAGATAGTTGATGTGTTATTTGACATATATTGCTGGGAAAGCCCCGAAGCATGTGTTGTCGCCCCGATGAAATATTCTTAGACTAGGTCCCTTGTGTTAGTTATTTTAGATTTTTCTATTTTTGTTTGAATTTTTTTAATTCTCCCCCTAAATTTGTGCATAGAGGAAAAATATGAACAAATTTAACAAAAACAAAAATAAGGTACAAAATGTACAAAACAAAAAACTTTTGGGATCAAAGTTGTCAAGCAATTCGATATTGTTTATCAGCACACACCTGCATGTTTAGCTATGGTCAATCACCAATATTGTGGTCCACTTAAACACAAAGGATATTTGTAAGTTGGACAGATTATAAGTGACAATACATTGCACCTATATTCCTAAATGGACCATTTAGCTGATGAAGACCAAGGATATTGTTGTCCACTTAAATTCAGCAACGGGATCTACAGTCAGCCTTTAGTAATTCAATTTTAAGTTCACTAGAATGTGTTCCCCTCTTCACGACATACTCTAGCAATCAAGGAATTCCAAAAAGCTATTAACTTTAGGTGAGTGCTCAATTATTTGAGAGAGAAGATAGAAATAGAGGTGCATATGTTGCATCTCAGGTCGGACCTTCCAATCACGTAAAGGGGGAAACATATGACTGATAGAGAGGATAAGAAATAAAAAAAAATCACAAAGACCTACTTTATCAGAACCCCCCAGTCACCTTATCAGCACCAGAATTAAGGACATAAGTCCGTACAACGAAGAAGTGTTGAGCCACAATTCTAGATGATAAGTAACTTTAATGTATCTTGTAGGCTCCCTTGTTTATCTCACTGCTCCATCTATCCGAGCGTCGTGTGGTCAGTCCAAATGAAACTATCTAAGTCCAGATGAGTTAACATTGTCTAGTCCTTTCATTGTTGGTTGTGTCTAGTCCTTTAATTTTGCATCCTTAGTGCCTACCTGCACATTGAACATGGAGTCTAAACAATTCAACTTTAGTGCATTACACACCTCTTATATTTCCCTTTAGCACTAGACTTCATATCACTTCCCAAAAATACTTACGAAAGAAAACATATTTTTGTATTTTTTAATTTTAAAATTTTTTTGTATTTTGATTTCTCCCCCTTAATTTGGGCATGGAAAAGAAAGAAAATAAAATAAATGTGCAAATTTAAAAAAAATTCTTCAAAACGAATCATTGTAAGAAAAACCTAGAAGTATCGAGAAGAAAACTCAAACCGTAATTCAGCAATTGAAGTTGCATCCAGATGATCTGAGAACAACACGCAGATGTAGCAACATCATTAAGTACAATCCCCATTTGTGATCCTCTTCTTTCTTCCTTCCCGCAAAGGATACATGCTCTCAATTAAAGTTCTGGATGTAATGTAGTTGAGAGATGTCTCCTATCATGTGCCTGGAATAGCCACTATCAACAAACCGAAGTATGATGATATTCCTCCATAGCTGTTCTGACACAGAGTGCGGGATTAGTTACCTTTTGGAACCCAGTACATTTTGAAGTTGGGTTGACCATTATCATCTACACAAGGTACTCTTTCCCATGACATATCCTATTTATTAGCCATAGAATATGAAGAAGTGTTAGAATCATTTGATGATTTGGGAGTGTGAACCTTTGGTACCCATCTATAGTCGGGTTTAACCCATTTCTTGTTTGATCGGATGGATGCCTCAGCACTTGCTTTAGAACTTGAAACCGACTGCCGAGATGACTTCGACCTAACCAATTTTTGTCTAACATAACCATCTCTTGAATTTGGCTCTTGTCAAACATTCCCTTCTTGTCCTTGGGAGTTTGATTCGTGCCCTTCTTAGCATTCCAGTCACCATTGTTTGAACGTGACCTCGAAGGGTTTCTTTTAGAGAATCTCCCTCTTGGCACGTTCTGCCAACCTTGTGCATAGTAAGGAACATATACACGATATGTGCAATTTTTGGCAATTTCTAAAAGAATTATTTTTTAAGGGACTTCCACAAGCACAAGCACAAGAACATTTAACAGATTGTTTAATAGACTTTTGTGGCTTGGGTTTTTCCACAGTGCGAGTATCAGCATCACAAGATTTTGAATCATTTTCAGCGGACTCAGAGTTGATTTTATTCTGCTTACTCCCATCTTGCACTGCTTCTTTATCTGCACATGAAGTAGAAGCATTAGAATCGCTCACCTTATCACAAGTTTTTGAATCATTTTCAGCAGAACAAGAGTTATTTCTGTTCTGCACATGCTCATCTTGCATTGTGACCTACTCTGCACATGAGGTAAAAACTTTAGTATCATTCACCTCAATATTCTCAGTTGGGCCAGATTGTGCAGTTTTAACTGAAGTTGGTACAGGAGGCTGGCCATGCTGAGCAGGTATCTCTACCTCATTGGTTTCAAGGGGCGGGGTATAATTATCATTGAAGGGAGGTGGAACACTGTGATACCCTAGATCCTTATTCTGATTATCTTTAAATTTTAACTACTTTTCAATCATGGACTCAACTTTCTAACTTGACACATTAAACTTTTTAAAATTAAATTCTGTATTTTCAAACTTATTTTTCAATGTGTTAAGCTCGGCAGTTAGACTAGCAATCTTTTGTTGAGCATAATCATAATGCTCACACTTTGTGCTGTATTCTTCTTGAAGTTTTCTATATTCCTTGGTTTTGGCTTCTAAATTTTCTTTCAAGGGTTTTTGGTCCTTTTTGATAGAATATTGTTCATATTTAAGGTCCTCAATTTTCCTAATTAATAATTCATGTTGATCACGATAATGTTTAAGTTTAGCTTCACAGGACTGAGAGCATGAAGTTTTATTGACCTCTTTTGTGATTGATGTACTCATTATTCAAATTTTTTTTACCAAAAATAGATTTGATTATGAAGCCAAGAAAAATGCCCTTTGATTTGAAACCTCGAAAGTCAAGCTTGAAAGTCATACTTGAAAAGTCAAACTTAAAAAAGTCAAACTTGAAAAATCAAACTTGAAAGTCAAACTTAAAAAGTTAAATGTGAAACTTGAAAGTTAAACATGAAAGTCAAAGTTAAAGGTCAAAGGTCAAACTTGAAAGTCAAAAGTCAACTTTGAAAGTCAAAGGTCAAAAGTGAAAGTCAAAAGTCAAGCTTGAAAGTCAAAACTTTAGGTAGAAAACGAAAATTTCAAGACCAAAAGCGAGAGTATTTGACCAAAACCGAGAGAATTGGACAAAGTACGTGACTTTTTGACCAAATATGAAGCTTTATGACCGAAAACGAAATTGTTGGATCGAAAGTATGGCTTTTGGACCAAAAATAAGTCAAAATGAGAAAATCCGAAATTCCAACCGAGAATGCGAGGCTGAAATCTCGGACTGAGAACAAGAGTGAAATCTGAGGCCGAGAACAGTTTGGACTGGAATCGTGCGAGCCGAGAACAGAAGTTGCGGACCGAAGACCTCGTTGTTGACCATAAACCTTCGCTCCGAGTACCTCGCACCGTGAAACCTCGCCCCAACCGAAAACACTGCTGGGCGAGAACGTTGTTGTCCGAGAAAGCTGCTGGCCGCCTAGGGTTTGACCGGATGCGAGGATTGCCGCCTAGTTCTCGTAAATCTTGACCAAAAATGCCCAAAACTTGCCAAAAACATGGGATTTTCAAATCTTCAAACCCAAAATCGATCAACACTCCAAAAATATGAAGAACAATGGCTTAAAATTCATAAAACATAAATCAAAAACACCTAGAAACTCCAATAAAAAATGTTTGCAATGAACCAATTGATACCGATCCAAGCTTTGATACCACTTGTAAGTCCCGAATTCTCGTACCTATCAATCGGATTCACTTTGATGGTTTGGAATCCCAATCAAAGTGTATAATTCAAGATATAAGATGAATAAGAACACAAAATGAATCTTCAATGCACACGATATATTGATTAATCGTCTGATACATAAGATTCCGATTACACACTGTTTTCTCTTTGTTTTTCTCTATAAATCACGTCCTTAGCATGTGGCAGCCCCCAAGAACGTCCCTCCCTCTTTACAAGGCCTAAATAACAATATTTATACCTAGACCTAATAACAAAGCCCAAGCCCAAAACCCAAACAAAACAATATAAAGCCTAACCAAAATCACATGTGATTTTGGTACAAACAACACCAAAACATGGTGTTTTCGTTCCTAGACCGAGAACTCTAATAGCTTATGAAAAGCAAAGTATAAACCACAATTTATGACCTAACAATTTCCATTAAGGTTTCCTAATCCGCTACACATTTTCACCATGATGCTCTATATGCCAAAGTAGGTGTTCAACATACAATGACGATAATTAATATAAGGAGGGTTTAGACGTGCAATCCTCCTTATTACTCCGAAATGTTATATGCCAGTTCTAATATCGTAATTAAACATTTAGAAAACTGATCACATAAAATTTCCCAATTCTAGGTCAGCAACAAACCTTAATCCTAATAATAGCAATTAGATAGGCAACCTAAGGCATCATAAGACATCTTATAGATATAGCACACATAAGTCTTTCATCACATAAACCAAATTAAGCATCTAATCCTAAAGTAAGCTAGTTCTTGTTTCAATTCAGGTGTACTACCTAAAATATAATAGACACACCTCGCACGATTATCGCTTAGCATTCTAAGTTTAAGTTTAGAAATAATTCCTTACTCCTAGTTTGCTTAAACTAATGCTCTGATACCAACCATTACACCCCCATTTTTACGGTTAGAAAAGATCGATTTGTATATGCTTAATAACTCAGAGTGTTCTTTAAAAAGATTATTTATGTTGAATTTCTCCACAAACACATGATAATAATTTTATCAAAGTATTTTCGAAGAAACATGTTTTATTTATAAAACTCGGGATGTCATCGTCAATACAGAAACATAAGCATAAATAGAAACATACAGTGTCCAAAATACTAATGGTCTACATCTACTTGAACCTGTCATACATCATTATCTGAGTATCTTTATTTAATAATTTGTGATTCAAATAAAGTGAGTGAGTGAGGTTGGGAAACGTGGTGAGTACATAAGGATCCCAATCCCACAATGTTATGATGTGTGTGTATATATATATATAGATTACTTATATGAGAAATATTTGTATATTGTGAATTTGATATATATATATATATATATATATATATATATATATATATATATATATATATATATATATATATATATATATATATCAAATTCACAATATACAAATATTTCTCATATAAGTAATCTACCCCATCCCATTGATCCTCACATAATCCATACTCTCGGGTTCGGAAATGTATGGCTTTACCTAATATATACTCTTGGACCAAGAATAAATAATTATACCTAATCCATACTCTCGGATCAGGAATGAATGGTTATGTATAGTCCATACTCTCAGATCAGTGACAAATGACTCTACCTCATCCATGCTCTCAAATCAGGGATAAATGATTATGCCCACCCATACTCTCGGATCAATGACAGATGACTATACCTAATTTATACTCTCGGACCACAGACGAATGTGAGAGTCTACTCTTTGTGTATATCTGATATGTGCATAATTAGCCATATGTTTAGTATGATTTTTTTATCAATTATTAGCTAATTATGTGCATAATATGGACAAAAGGTACTTAATAATGTCTAAATTATATTTTCAGTCTAGAAGACATGCTTAGAAACAAAAAGGAAGAAGGAGAAGCACATAGAAGCTAGAGAATGAAGAAAGAGGAGAAAATTTGGCGCTACTCGGCGAGTCCACGCACCTACTCGGCGAGTTCCTAAGAATGTTCGCGAAGTAAAGTCACGAATCCTTACCGTACACGGATTTCTCATATCTACTTGGTGAGTTGGAGACTTACTCGCCGAGTAACCCCTGTTTTTGAGATAAGTATAAATAAAGGATCTTATTCCGAATTGGGGACTTTCTAGCTTTTTGGGAGGATAACCTGCGATTGAAGAAACCTTTGGAGACCTGAAGAACCCTAATCTTTGATCTTTTGAAGACTCAAGGAGAATTAGGTTAAATTTCCACTTAATCTTAGAAGTGAATCATGTTTAGATTAACTAAATTCGTTTTTGAGCTTGTTCCTACTGTAATCATGAGCTGAATTTTTGTAGTTTCTGTTTAGGAAAAACCAAGTTACTCCTATGGTTTGATTTATACTTTTATTGAATGATTATTGGTGATTTTATTAAATTAAGTTTGTTAAAGAACCTTATGCATTAACCATAACTATTTTCTGTTAATTGGAAGACAATTAGGTTGCATGAACATCTCTTAATTGTTAGCCTCATATGATTTATGTGAACACTTCATTATATGCCTAGGATTAGTGAATATGAAACTAGGATTAACTAGAGAATGGGTAAATTAATGTGTGAGCTTGTTTGAGAAACCAACAAACAAGAGGTTAGTTGAATTACTAATTTGATTGACCAAGTACAAATCTTATTTTATCCAAATAATTGAACTAGGGAGTTAATTAGTTTAAACAATTGGCCACTGCTTGAATTGATTAATTTTCTAAGGGTTAGTAATAGTGAATTCGAATCTAACTACTATAGTTGGTAACCAATAACAATTAATTTATCACTTTATCATAAAATTAACCATAGGAGTGAATTGGTTGGACCTAAACAGAAACCCTTTATTAAATTTGGTGAATTTTTACTTGTTTTAGTTGTTTAGTTAACTACTTGTCAGGTGGTGTGTTTAAGTTTCTAGTCTTGCAAAACTAGAGAAAAAAAACCCTTTACTTTTATTATTTTTTAGTTAAAATTAGTTATTAGTTTAATTTCCGTTTCCTGAGTTCGACACCCTACTTATCCAACTATACCACTAAAAGACAGGTTCACTGCCTTTGTGTGCTAAATCTATATTTTTAAAGTAGGAATAAAACTAGTGCATTTTACACACACCAAGTTTTTGGCACCGTTGCCGGGGAACGGTTCAAAAATTAAATCTAATTCCTAGTTTTATCGATCCTTTATGTGAGTTTATCTTGCACAAAGTTATTTTTTAGTAATTTAGTAAGTAGGTTAAGCTTTAGTATTTATTAGTTTTTAGCCGTTTTTATTTAATTTTATCTATTTTTGAGTTTTACACAACCTATGTGACAACCCGAAATTTCCATTCTGTACAATCTATATCACTTTAATAGAAGTTATAGTGGTCACTGTTAATTTTCAGACTTTTTCACATAAGTTTGAGTAATTCAGGGTTTATACTTCAGGAAATATCAGAAGAGTGGGTGCACTAGGGTTTTGTGCAACACTGTTATTCCAACACTCTATTATATTAGAGATCATTTCAGGAATAAAAATATTTTCTGCCAAAAATATTTCAGGACTATAAATAGATTTCTGAACCAAATTCATTCATTATTCACATTTCCAACTAGAGAAAAGCCATTTTCTCTCTCACGGATCTTCGGGTTTTTATACCAAAACGTGAGTAACTCTTTCTAGTAGTGTTAGAATGCTAATTATGTGCTTATAACATGATTTAGATGACTAAATCATTAGATCTAGGAGTTTACTCCCCAAGGTGTTCTTGGGCGGCAAACTCCCGAAACGAAGCCAAAACCGAACCTTGTGTTACACCACTGCTTTAGACTATTATGTATGTGTGTTAGGGACAAGAAAACATCCATAAATCACCCAAGTTTGGGAGTTCACGGCCCAAGAGTTGCATAGGCCGTAAACTCCCTTTTCACACTCAAAATGGTGTTTTAAGGACTCTAAAACTTTAAGTCTTTTATCTAGACTAGTTCCCCTTTAGTGTAAGGCCTTAAGCACATCAAAGAACACATACAAATGAGAGTTTACGACCCAAGTGTATCTTAGGCCGTAAACTCCATAGAAATGGACAAAAGGGTGTTTTTAAGACACCTAAAGCCCTAGAACTTTACAAGGAATTGTTTCCACTTAATTGAAGGACAAAAACTCATCCAAATCACTTAACAAAGTGAGTTTACGGACAAGAGAATGCTCTTGGGCCGTAAACATGAAAGAATGGCACCAAAGTGTGCCTAGGGTCCTCATTTGCCTTAAACAATTGTCTAGAACATATCCTTCAAAAGCAAGAGGCTTGAAAACAACAAAAACACCCAACACTTAGAGTTTACTAAGTGTGACCCTTCCTGTTGTAGTTGGTGCATTGCATCTCCCTGCAAGGCCCGCGGTGGTGGAAGTTGCACTTGGTGCACTTCGGGAGAGACCCAACATAAGTTTTTACTGGTAAGGGGTTCGCAGGGACAACAGGAGTCACTGTGGTAGCATTGATCGCCACAAGTTGTTGCTTATTGGAGGATCCTTGCGGAGCCCCTCTTTTCCTCTTATTCCACCCCTTCTTGTGGTAGTCGGGGTTGGACTTTTGTGGTACAGGCGTAGGGATTGTTGTGTTCTGAGGTTTCCGGTGATCGATGAGAGATTGTGCCAGTTCCTTGGCGCTATCAAAGGTAATAGGCCTGGAAGCGATCACACTTGACTGGATCTGGGGCGACAGTCCCCAGATATATCTCTCGATCTTTTTGCTCTGGAGAGCAACCATATCAGGGCATAAGTTTGCCAAATCACAGAACCTATTTGTGTAGGTAGTGATGTCGGATCCAACCATTTGTAGACCCCAGAATTCTTGCTCGAGTTTTTGTATTTCACCTCGAGGACATTATTCTTTCATCAGCATGTCTTTCAACTTTTCCCAGCCGATGGAATACGCCACCACCAAAGTTAGATACTTAACATGGCTATTCCACCATGTTAGTGCTCTGTCAAAGAAGGTACAAGCTGCAAACTTGACCTTGTTGCCCTCCTGGCAAGCACAGATTTCAAAGACAGATTCCATCTTTTCAATCCATTGTCTCAACCACATTACACCCCCAGTTCCATTGAAGCTGCGGGGTTTGGCGTTAGGGAAGTCCTTGTAGGTGCATCCGCGAGGGTGTCCATGGCTTTCGCCGTGGTTCGAGGGTGGTGCACCTGTTCCTGATCCACTAGGGGCAGGAGCGTTGATTGCTGACACAGCAGTTGCAACTGCTGCTGTGAAAGCTGCCTGGAACATGTTGGCATCGAAAGGATTTGGCGGTTGAAGAGGTACAGGTGGTGGTGGAGGTGCTTCGTTGTTTAGGTTTCGCCTTGGATTCCTGCGTGGCGACATGGATAAGAATAAATGATAAATGAATGTGTCTCATGGACTAAATCCCCATAGTCCAACAACAGAAAGAATAGTATGACTAAATGAAGAAGATAGCATTTGGATAATAATTTCCATAGGATTAGATATCTGTCAATAATACTGGAATTACAGATGTAACAAGTTCGGGAAAAATGGCCTAGAAGTAGGCCTTACATCAACCAAGATGGAAAATTTTGACAGAATTAAGACTAGATCAAGACCTAACAGGTCTGAGATTTATACAGATAGGAAATTAGACCAAAGTTTTACATAAACTAGGTTATATCCAAAAGATGAGTCGACGAGTTTCTATCGGCGACGAGAACTGCTAGCATGAGTCCTCGATCCCGACAGTAGACGTTCAATGTCCCTTATACGCCTGTCCGACCTTGCTTGCTGAGCTCGAAGTTCTCTAACTTCAGCTTGGGTTTCAGCAAGTTCCCTCTGCAGATTTGCATTGCGGACCAGAGTCCTTTCATGAGCAGACTCTAGTTGGCGAATGTGGACAGTGTTAACACCAGAGTTGGCGTCAACTTCCAAGACTTGATTGATAGTCGCCTGAGCTATTATCGAGTTCCGAGAAATCCTATGCACCATGATTGGTAGGACTCTATCAGCAGAACCTCCTTCAGTGAGGTTGTAGAAACTTCAGTCTCGATTGTAAGGAATGGTCTGACCCTGTTCATGACTCCATGTAATCAAGTTAGTGGCCCACAGAGGTGTGGGTCCTTGAAACACAGGGCGGGGGTTCAGGTTTGGGTTTTGAGCAGCTGGGGGTAGGTTGTTGACTTCTGGCTCCGAGTCAGAACTATCAGAAAAACCCTCAGCATGGTGATCATCCAAAGGGATTGGGTGATCATCTTCTGGTTATGCCTCTAGCTAGCCAACATTGCCTTGGTTCGGGAAGTACGGATCGCCGTGGTGAAATCCAGCCATTTTAATCTACGCGAGAAAATGGATTATAAGAAATAGCTAAATAGACGAACTGACTAGGATAATTACAGTAAGACCAAATACCCCTATGGTATTTCCTTATGGTTGTGTTGGTAAGTTTTTAAACTTGCTGCCATATCACAACCATTCTTTGGCATATTCTAATCACTCCTCGGACCAGCATAGTTAATCAGGCTATGCCATCCCCAAGACTGACCATATATCCCCAGGCTTACTTGTGATATTCAACAATCATAATACTTTTGTTCTTGTCGTTGTGACACTGATTTTAGTATGAATGCAGGCACGTATACTTACTTAAATATTTTACTATTTAAAAGTATAACTCTAAGACAGAGTGTTTTAATCCCATGTATTTATAGTTAGTATATCTTTTATGGGTTGATATACTTAATTCACTATAAACAATGCTCTGATACCAATCTGTCACACCCCAAAACCACGAACGGCGGAAACGTTCAGGGGTGGAGGATGTCATGTACAGTATTACACTGTTGTGATACTATACATGATGTCCTCCACCCCTGAACGTTTCCGCCGTTCGTGGTTTTGGGGTGTGACAACCTACTCACCGAGTGCAGTCAAACCTACTCAGCGAGTACACTGTTGTTTGACAGTTTAATTTTTATTTTCGTTCTGTTTCAGTTTTTGTTCTTTTTACGCGTTTTTCTTGTTCTGTTGCAGGCTTTTCATGACCAGAGGATCCAATACTCCACTGGTTCCCCCTTTTGAAGATCCGGAATCCGCGTTGAGGAAAAACAAAGGCAAAGACGTTGAAAGCTCGAATACACCTAAGAAATTGCCTTTGTCTAGCTTGAAGATGGTTTTTGGGAAGAAGAAGAGTAGAAAATCAGGAGCATCCAGCGCCTCTTTAGCAAGTGAAGACCCAATCAAAGAGGACACCGAGTACGAAACCGAAGGAGAAGAAGACCCTACATTCGGAAACGACTCCGATTCCAGCGACGAATTAGTTATTCCTATGGCTAACATCGATGAAGTCCCCATGGGGAAATGGAAGAAGAGGATACGCGATGATACCGGCCCGAGACTTGTGCAACCTTCAATTCCCTCAACTTCCACTTTTGAGCTTAAGGGTCACATCCTTGCTCTACTCAAAGAGATCCCCTTCCACGGAAAAGACCACAAAGATGCTTAAAAACATTTGGATGAAGTCAATGATGTAGCTTATTATTTTAATGTTTCAAACGTGTCTCGCGAAACTCAGCTACTTCGCATGCCTCCGGTTACATTGAAGGGTGCTGCAAAGGATTGGCTCAAGTCAATTCCCCCCGGATCCATCACTACATGGGCTAAGATGAAAGAAGAGTTTATTGATCAATTTTTCCCACCCTCCAAGATATCTAAGTTAAAGAAAGCCATAGCCAACTTTGAACAACAAGCTGGAGAGTCACTTTATGAAGCTTGGGAGAGGTACAATAGTTTTCTAAGGAATTACCCACATCATGACCTTAATAGTCAACAAGAAGTCTCCATTTTTTATGATGGAGTAAATGTTACAACAAGGCAATTACTTGACTCGCAAGGTCCACTAACAAAGAAAGCACCCCCGGTGATAAAGCAACTAATTGAAGAACTCTCTAAGCATTCTAGAGAATACCACAACCCAAGGAATGATGTGACAAGGGGATAAGCTTATGCAGCTTTAGAACATTTGTCGGCAGTTATGGCTTTGTTGAAAACCATGGATAGGAGGATGGATAAAATGGATCAAACGATACATGTTATTCGGGTGGGTTGTGAGAATTGCAATGGACCTCATCTTACTAGAGATTGTGACTTGGACGAGAACGGGAATAAGAAGGTGCAAGTGTGCTACTCAAGTAGTGACCGATATGATGAAGATTGGCGAAAACCCAAGAAATAATGGCTTCCTTATGATGAGTACAAGAAGTCTAATGAGGAGAAATATAAACAAAAAGGAAGAGGTTTTTACCAAAAGGAGGAGTCGGCACAAGAATGAAAACCAAGTTTGGAGGAGATGCTTACTAAATTTGTAAGAGACACATTGACCATGATGTTGCAATACAAGAGACAAGAACAATGCTTAGGAATCAACAAGCATCTATCCACAACTTTGAGACACAGCTGGGACAACTTGCTCAACAAATTAATAAAAGATCACCGGGAGAACTTCCTAGTAAAAGCAAAAACAACCCACGAGGCGCACATATAAATATCGTGACAACTAGAAGTGGGAAGATAATTACCCCTCTAGCCCCTATTCAGAATGAAGAGCCCAAGCAGTACAAAAGGAGGATGCATAAAAACAAAACCAAAATCAAAATCTGATGGACACAGGCCCTACTCGCTGAGTCCAGAATATGGACTCGACTAGTCCGATGCCTAATCAGAAAAGTCAGATTCCTACAAAGCCATTTCAGCCTCCATTGCCATATCCAGCCCGAGCTAAGCATGAGAAAAAGGAAGAAGACTACCAAAAGTTTCTAGACCACATAAAAGCTCTTCAAATCAATATACCATTCATCGAGGCAGTTGCACAAATGCCGAAATACGCCAAATTCCTCAAGGAGCTGCTAACCAACAGAAGGAAGATGGAAGAGGTGAATAAAGTAGTTCTTAATGAGAATTGCTCAGCTACCATGTTGAACAAATTACCAAAGAAAAAGGGTGACCCGGAAAGCTTAACTTTGTCTTGCCAATGTGGGAATTTGGCCACCATTCATGCTTTGGCTGATTCGGGAGCGAGTGTAAATCTAATGCCATACTCATTTTTCAAGAAATTAGATCTCCCGGAACCAAGGCCCATTCGAATGGCAATCTACTTAGCAAATAAAATGGTCACATTTCCAAGAGGAATATGTGAAGATCTATTGGTGAAGGTAGATAAGTTCGTGTTTCCCACGGACTTTATAATTCTAGACATGGAAACAGATCCTCAAGTCCCGATCATCCTTGGAAGACCTTCCTTAACACAGCAAGCGCTATAGTTGACATGCGAGATTCAAAACTTACTCTATGGATGGGGGATGATTCAGTCACTTTCGGGGTTGATCAAGCCATGAAGCATGCAAGGCATAGTGATGACACGACATTTTCAATTCATATGTTGGATAAATTGATGGAGGATTGGGATAATGAAGATCCAAACAAGTCCACCATCACCTTTACTGAAGAACTTGATGCTAAAAAAGACCTACTGGAAATAGAGAGACTGCTGGAAGAAGCTGATTATGATGAGTTAATGAAGACCATTGAGCATCCTACTCGCCGAGTCCATTTGAAGAATCCCGAGAAATCGCGAATTTTGCACAGGACTCGACGAGTCCCTTAACTGTACCTGACGGGTTCAGCATGCATAATGTAAAAACTGAGCTCAAGGCACTACCAGATCACTTGGAGTATGCATTCCTTGAAGATGGTCAACAAAAACCTATTATAGTAGCTTCTGACCTCTCCAAATCTGAAAAAGAAGAATTAGTTCAAGTCTTGAAGAAGAGGAAGAGTGCCATTGCATGGAGAATCATTGATATCAAGGGAATAATCCCCTCTTATTACTCTCACAAGATCAACCTGGAAGAAGAAGCAAAGCCGGTAGTGCAACACCAAAGAAGATTGAACCCGAACATGCAAGAAGTGGTCAAGAAGCAAGTAGTCAAGCTTTTAGATGCAGGGATCATTTATTCTATTTCTGATAGTCCATGAGTTAGTCTTGTTCAAGTGGTACCCAAGAAAGGAGGGATGACGGTCGTAACAAACGAGAAGAACGAGCTTATTCCGACCCGAACGGTAACCAGTTGGCGAGTGTGCATCGATTATCGAAAGCTAAACGATGCCACTCGTAAAGACCATTTTCCTTTACCTTTTATTGATCAAATGCTTGAAAGATTGTCCGGCTATAGTTACTATTGTTTCTTAGACTGATTTTCGGGTTACTTCCAAATACCCATAGACCCAATGGACCAAGAAAAGACCACTTTCACTTGCCCGAGTGGGACTTTTGCCTATCGTCGCATTCCCTTTGGGTTATGCAATGCACCTGCGACATTTCAAAGGTGCATGACGGCCATATTCCACGACATGGTGGAAAAATTCATGGAAGTGTTTATTGACGATTTTTCTTTTTTTGGATCTTCCTTCCATAATTGTCTTGCTAACCTTGATTTAATGCTTGAAAGGTGTGAAAAAACCGATTTAGTCCTTAATTGGGAAAATGTCACTTTATGGTTAAAGATGGTCTAGTCTTAGGCCACAAGGTATCCAAATCAGGAATTGAGGTGGATCGAGCAAAAATAGATACAATTGCTAAATTACCTCCACCGACTAATGTAAAGGGCATTAGGAGTTTTTTAGGACACGCGAGTTTTTACCGCCATTTCATAAAATATTTTTCTAAAATAGCTAGACCTCTAACACAATTGCTTTTAAAAGATGCACCATTTAATTTCACTAACGAGTGTCTAGAGGCCTTTGAATTTTTTAAAGAAAAATTAACTAACGCCCCGATCATTATTGCCCCGAATTGGAACTTACCTTTTGAAATAATGTGTGATGCAAGTGACTTTGCATTAGGAGTTGTCCTTGGTCAAAGGGTTGATAAACACTTTCGACCCATTTATTATGCAAGTAAGACTTTGAATCCAGCCCAAAAAAATTACACCACAACTGAAAAAGAATTACTAGCAGTGGTGTATGCTTTTGACAAATTCCGCCTTTATCTTGTTTTATCTAAAACCACTGTTTTTATTGACCACTCAGCTATTAAGTACTTGTTTGCCAAGCAGGATGCAAAGCCAAGATTGATACGTTCGTTTCTACTTCTACAAGAATTTGATATCGAGATACGCGATAAGAAGGGAATGGAGAATATAGCGGCCGACCACTTATCAAGGCTAGAAAACCCGCATTTGGAAGAATTTGAAGAAGATAAAATTGGAGATGACTTTACGGACGAGTACATTTTGGTGACCACATGGGAAGAGCCATGGTTTGCAGATATAGCTAATTACTTAGCTACCCAGTACATTCCAAAAGACCTTACCTGCCAACAAAAGAAGAAATTCTTTTCAGAAATAAAATACTACTTTTGGGATGAGCCATATCTTTTCTGAAGCTGGCGGATGGGATCATGGAGCACACTAGACTACTAAGAAGATATTTGATATTGGGTTTTATTGGCCCACAATTTTTAAAGATGCTACCCAATATGTCAAAGAGTGTGATGCATGCCAAAGAGTGGGAAACATATCATCCCGAAACGAGATGCCACAACATAGTATTCAAGTGTGTGAAGTGTTTGGCATATGGGGGATCGATTTCATGGGACCATTTCCAATGTCAAAAGGAAACAAATATCCTTTGGTGGCGGTTGATTATGTATCCAAGTGGGCGGAGGCACAAGCTTTACCAACAAATGATGCTCAGGTGGTGGTGCGCTTTCTAAAAAAGTTATTCTCAAGATTTGGAGTTCCTAAAGCCCTTATTAGTCACCGAGGCGCTCACTTTGCCAATGATCAATTAGAAAAGGTGTTAAGGAAATATGGGGTAACCCATAAATTCTCTACATCTTACCATCCACAAACTAGTGGGCAAACTGAAGTGACGAATAGAGCATTAAAAAGAGTTTTGGTGAGATTGGTGGTTAGTAATCAAAAGGAATGGTCAGATACGTTAGCTGATGCACTTTGGGCCTTCCGAACAGCTTTCAAAACACCTATCGGTACTACACCATATAGGCTAGTTTATGGGAAGCAATGTCATCTACCGGTGGAAATAGAGCATAAAGCTTTTTGGGCTTTAAAAATGTGCAACTTTGATATAGTTGAACTTAAAAACAACCGGTTGATGCAAATGAATGCTCTTGAAGAACTTAGGAATGAGGCTTATACTAGCTCCTTGATTTATAAAGAAAAAACTAAGAGTTGGCATGACAAAAGAATCAAGGGTAATAAAGACTTTCATGAAGGGAAAAAAATGTTACTTTTTAATTCAAGGCTTAAACTCTTTCCGGGCAAACTAAAGTCAAGATGGGATGGTCCATTTCTAGTGAAAAAGATTTTTCCACATGGAGCTATTGAGTTATTATCAAGATATGACACTCCTTTCAAAGTTAATGGACATAGGGTGAAAAAATATGAAGAAGGAATCCCAAGTAATGAAGACCTAGAAGAAGGGTTGCTGCTGGAGGGCATGGCAGAAACGTAGAGCGGGAAGGAGTCCAGCTAACGACTCCTTAAAAAGAAGCGATTCCGGGAGGCAACCCGAATTAGAGTTTGCATTTCTTTTCCTTTTATTTTTCTTTTTCACTTTTAGGATCTGTTTTCTTTTCATTCTTCGTCTGAAATTATGCTTAAAATGATTGCTTGAGGGCAAGCAATGCTCGAAGTGTGGGGTAGTGCTTTAAAAAATCGAGTTTTTTTTCAAACTGACTAATGAACTCGCCACGCGTTCCTACTCGGCGAGTACGTATTTCTACTCGAAGAGTACAAGCATTTAAACAGGTTTTTACAATCTGTAAATAAGGTTTTCTTTTACCCTACTCAGTTTCACCAGCCACTTCCCATTCATACTCGCTGAGCATTCAGTTTTCTATCAAGCCATTCCTTTGATTTCTTGTTGAATCTTCATCTACAGAGCAAAAGTTATGATTTTTCCTTTGCATTCTTGCTAAAGGTCACAACTTTATCAGTTTTTAGTTTGTATTTTGCTAAAATCCGGATTTGGGGGATTTCTCCAATTCTAGGGTTTCGATTTTACCATGAATTAGGAGGATTTGGACAAAATTTCTTGTGGATTTATGCTTAAGGGACTTAGAACAGAAAACCCCTATGCAAATATATGTGTTTTGATTGACCTTATATAGATCGATAGGAATCTCTACTCGCAGTTCATCCTACTCGCCGAGTAGTTCATGGACTCGGCGAGTAGATGCTATGATAGACCTGTTATGGTTAACTTTAATTGTTGGGTTTTGCTTGTTGTTGTTTTCTTGATGTTTTTCTACAGAAATCATGTCCAGAAGAGGGTAGAGTTCAAGAGGAGTAGTTCAAGGAGACATTCCATGGCTTACTTTTCAACAAATTACTTCAAGATCTTCGCAAGCTAGGGTGAAGAACAGATTGGAGGTCTTGAAACATAAAGAGATTCATCTACCCAATGCAATTAATTAGGATCTGTTGGGTAAAACTGGGTTGGAAGAGGAGTTGACACCTTATTTGGTGAAATATTTTGACGTGGGTGGATCAACAATAATTTGTGATGGATGGGTGCAGTTGTTCAAAATACTAGAACCTGTGTTTGCAGAACTATGTTGGGAATTCTTTGCTACTGTCTCATTCTGGGGTGGTAATGAATACTATAACCCAAATGTCATTACTTTTTGCCTTAGAGGGGAGCTGCGACAGTGTAGCGTAGCAGAACTTGCTTGGAGGATAGGCATTTATGATCAAAACGTCATATTGACGGAGGATTTTGAAACATTTTTGCAGCAATGTCACAAAGATCTTCCTCAGGAAGTTGTTGCCTCCACTTGGTGGAATACTATTGCAAAACGGGTTTATATTCCATCTTTTGCTCAGGAAGGCCATATCCGCTCTCCGATCCATCGTCTCATTCACCGCCTCATTGCTAGCACCATCAACATGAGGAAGGACGATGACAAAGTTCCTACTCTTGACATTTTCTACTTGTGGAGCATAATCACCCTGGAAGTTTTTTGCAACTTGCCTTATTGTTTGGCCAAATATCTTGCGGATGGAGGGGTGAAGGAAAAGATTACCTCCAAAATCAATGGGGGTATGTTTGTTACAAGACTCGCAAGATCATATAGGATTTTGGATATGCAAGAGGCAAGGGCATTAACCTTCATTTCTCCTCCTCCATTTAGCACTACATTATTCCGGAGGGCAAGAATTGTGGAAAAATTTGGGGATTCATTTGCAATTCCACATGAAGATGAGGTGATTGCTCCCGAGGAGCCGAGAAGAAGAGTTAGGCAAAGGAACGAACGGGCCCGAGAAGACCCACCGGTTATTCCAGTGGTAGACGAGAATGAGGGGCGGAATCATGTGGAGTATAACAATGAGTCATTCAACTATCTCTTTCAACAAATGAACATTGCTCCAAGGCCTGGGCTCAGATATCCATACATTATGAGTTGGGAGGAGCGTATGCAGAGGAGAAACAACAAAGCAGGAGGAAGTGGAGCAGGAGGGGCAGACATGGAAGAAAAAGTTTGAATTTGATTTTATTTGGATGTTTTTATGTTTTTATTTTGTTTGATGTTAAACTTTGATGTACCTGGATTTTTAATTAGGATGTTGGTTTGTTTGCTTTCACTTGTGGTTATATGTTTTTCAGGTTTAAAGATTAGGATGCATTTAGGAGTCTCATTGGTGAAGGCTAAAGTGAGGATTGGTTTAGATGAGAATGCGAAATGTTACATTTAAGGTTGAGTCCGTTAGGAATAAGAGTGACAAAATGTGTTATTACTGAAGCAAATAGAAGAAGAGTCACTGAAGTATCCTGATTTAGCACCTCAGTCAAGAATAAACAGCAGGAAAATTTATTTTTGACTCAGCGATCTACTCGCCAAGTGCATCTAGGGTACTCGCCGAGGGCATGTGCAAATCCATGATTATTTGTTGAATGCCGATCTACTCGCCGAGTTCACGCTTGACTCGCCGAGTCCATCAACATTTCACACTCAAAATCTGTTTTGGGAACATTCACTGCAGTTCTTATCCATATTTTTCGTGGAGATTCATTCCTGGAAGATTTCTGAGAGCTTTCTCCTAAGCATTTGGAGCTATTTATATGTTTACCACACACGACATGACACCCAAGGCATGGATGAGTTGTTACCATGTCTAAATTCATTCGAAGTAGAAGCTTAAATGAAGAAGATCAACCTCGTGTCTGCTACCCCAGGGGAGTTTGTTCCAATTCCCTCTACATTTCTATTTTTACTTTTCATGCATAACATGCAATGGGGACATTGCATAAATTAAGTGTGGGGTAGGGGGTTGGTTACATTTTAGTAAATTTAGAATCCTAATTTAGGTTTATTAAATTTTAAAAAATCTTGCATATAAAAAATGTTGCTTAGGACTTAACTTAGACAATTTTGGTAAAAGTAATTAGGATTCCATGTTAGAATTATGTTGATGATTGCATGAAGACCCAAATATTTAGTTGAGCCTATATACGTTCTAGTGCATTTGTCGCCTCCTTATTCCAGTGAATTCATGGGACAAAAACACGACATTGCTTAGTCCGAAGGATGCTATACGTTTAGCATCATGTACCAGAAATGTATCCAGGAAAATTATTATTTTTAACAAATAAAGGTTGAAGTTGAGCGCCCCTGCTTAAGCATGTAGGGTTTTGAGTGAAAAAAAATAATATAAGTGAGTTACATATGAAAAAAGAGAGGGAATTACTAGAGAAAGTTGGAAGAATTTTTGGAGCATCAAAGTCAAAGTATGAAGATAAAAATTCTGAATATTCAAAAAAAGAATTGAAGATACCCGAAAATCAAAGATCAAATTGTCAAAGAAGTGAGGATTCCAAAGAGCTCCATAGTGGTATCATAAATTGTAATTTTCTAGATTATGTATGCTTTGGTTGCTCAATCAAAAATACCTTGAGGTTAGGAGGTTTTCTACGGATGGATTCGGAGGGATGAATAAAATGAGCATTGTTCGGGATAAGTGGGCGAATGTTTATGTGACAACCCTATATTTTTCCAAAAGCAGTGTAACGCTCAAATGTCAAATACAACGAAAAGTATTTGGAATCAACTAAATTAACCTCAAAAATAAAGTGTTCAAATATCTAAGTTGGGATGCATCAAATATTAGATATCGTGCCAAGGTTTTCAAAAACGTAAAGAACGTTCAAAACCGGGTTATATTGAAGAAATTATAATCAATCGTATACTTACGACAAACCGTTAAAACGCTATTTAACGTAAAAAGTGAAATTTCAATAAAATGCATTTTAGCCTTAAGTATCAAAACAAAAGATGAAGAGTTCGTTAAACTGTAAACATACATAAAAAGATCGCCCAATTTGGACCTCGTATGAAGAAGTTACGAATTTCCAAAGTTTCGTAACAGTAGTAGAGGGCTAAAAACTCGAATTGAAGATCGAGTGTTATTTAGCTAACACAACCTAAACGAGAGTTGAAGATCTCCACGATAGGAGTAAAATGATAAAAAGACAAACGAAAACCGACGTCGAATAAAGAAACTATGAATTTTTAACGGACTTTAGGAGTCCCGGCCTATTAAAAATATATCATTAAAAATAAAGTCAAAACTAGCCGACGGAGTCTAAATGAAATTTGTAGAGCATAATCTCACATACGCGTGGATATAAAGAACGCGAAAAATGGAGGCCGTACGCGAAAGTTATGGAATTTAGAAGACGGAAGCCAGGATTACGCCCAGCGTAATATAGGAGTACGCCCAGCGTACTTAGGAGCAGGGTCGAGTCCCATCGGCTGCAGCTCTACGCCTAGCTAGACTCGAGTTGTAAGCCATGACGCAAAGTTACACCCAGCGTAACCGAAGTACGCCCAGCGTACTCCGGTGGTACGCCCAACGTACGTGACTTTCCAGCACTATAAATAGAGGGCATGAGCTACGGGTTTTGGCACACCATCTCAAACTCCCACATACTCTCTCATACTTTCAAGCCCCAGAAGTTGTCCCGACGCCCTCGTTTTCCGCACCCGAGCCCCCGACGAAAGATCTACGCTACCGAGACCCCCGAAGAGTCTGAAGGCGCAGCTTTCCGCAGTCGAAGTTCTGCTCAACTCTAGCCTCTCTCTCTCTTCAAACCAAACGAGTGAGTTCATACCCCTAACTTTCAATTCTTTTCATGTTTTAGGGGGGAAATACAAGTACATTACAAGTCAAAGTATCATTTTATAAACGTAAATGTAATATCTATCTTATAGAGTATCGATACAAACATCCTTATGTTTAAAGGGCTATTATATCACCAAGTTATTTTTACTAAATGGGAACATACTTTCTGAGAAACTATAATGAGTATAGTTAACAAGTTATTCATACATTTTTACATATACATCTTAACAAGCGAGATACTTTCAAATAAAGTAAAGTCTTTCTTATCGTAAATCTATTTATACCAAGCAATGTGAGATATTCAAACTTCAACGTACTCTTATGTGTGTATTTCAAGTCCTGTATTATATACCATAATCTCTTGGAGGGAGAGCGTGATACTTGTGTATAGATCTATACGGGATTGACAACCCCGCACCTAAACTCTTAGCTATAGTTAGACCGGCAGGTCTGGGGTGACAAATGTCATAACACTACAACACCTGAAGAATGTTGTTACAGGCAGTCAGTGTCAATAGTATGGTTATAAAACTCACATAAAAAGTATAAAAACAAGATTGATTTACGAGATTCATATTTGCATTCAGTTTTTCCAATTTATTTTTAGCAGAAAGTTTATCATTATTATTCAAGTATGAAACATACTAACACACTCCAACTCTGGGAACTTTTCAAACCATTTATAGAAAATATTGGATTTTCTGAAAACCTCGTTCATCGATTTACTACCAAAAGGACATACTTTTCAATACAAAACACTTATGAACTCACCAACTTAATTGTTGACACTTTTTCAAAACAACTTGTATTTCTCAGGGAATCAGTAATACTGGTAACCACCAGCTTTTGAAGAAGGCAGGCTAAGGACGTTTATCATTAAACATTTATATCATCATATTGTAATATTCTTTTGCAAATATGTATAACGCAACAAGATACGTTTTTATTATATATATGATGGTTGTGTTACTTTCTTTACAATATTCAATTGTTGTGATACTATGTGAAGTCATCCACCCCCGAATGTTTCCGCCATTCTGGTTTGGGGGTGTGACAGTTTATGTGGATTGTAAGTATTTGGAATATTGAGGGGATCTTTAGGAAAATTTTAGACACAAATGCATGCGTTGCGGTTTTGGCATAATGGTTGGGTTCAATTGGAGTTGTCTTATGTGATTCTAATGTGCTAAAACTCAGTTTTGCTTGGGAGCAAGCAAAATTCAAGTGTGGGGTATTTTGATATGTGCATAATTAGCCCTATGTTTAGTATAATTTTTTATCAATTAATAGCTAATTATGTGCATAATATGGACAAAAGGTACTTAATAATGTCTAAATTATATTTTCAATCCAGAAGGTATGCTTGGAAACAAAAAGGAAGAAGGAGAAGCAATTAGAAGCTAGAGAATGAAGAAAGAGGAGAAAATTTGGAGCTACTCGGCGAGTCCACGCACCTACTCGGCGAGTTCCTAAGAATGTTCATGAAGTAAAGTCCAGAATCCTTACCGTACACGGATTTCTCATATCTACTCGGCGAGTTGGAGACCTACTCGCCAAGTTGCCCCTATTTTGAGATAAGTATAAATAAAGGATCTTATTCCGAATTGGGGACTTTCTGGCTTTTTGGGAGGATAACCTACGATTGAAGAAACCTTTGGAGACCTGAAGAACCCTAATCTTTGATCTTTTGAAGACTCAAGGAGAATTAGGTTAAATTTTCCACTTAATCGTAGAAGTGAATCATGTTTAGATTAACTAAATTCGTTTTTGAGCTTGTTCCTACTGTAATCATGAGCTGAATTTTCGTAGTTTCTGTTTAGGAAAAACCAAGTTACTCCCATGGTTTGATTTATAATTTTGTTGATTGATTATTGGTGATTTTATTAAATTAAGTTTGTTAAAGAACCTTATGCATTAACCATAACTATTTTCTGTTAATTGGAAGACAATTAGGCTGGATGAACATCTCTTAACTGTTAACCTCATATGATTTATGTGAGCACTTCATTATATGCCTAGGATTAGTGAATATGAAACTAGGATTAACTAAAGAATGGTTAAAATTAATGTGTGAGCTTGTTTGAGAAACCAACAAACAAGAGGTTAGTTGAATTACTAATTTGATTAACCAATTACAAATCTTATTTAATCCAAATAATTGAACTAGGGAGTTAATTAGTTTAAACAATTGGCCACTGCTTGAATTGATTAATTTTCTAAGGGTTAGTAATAGTGAATGCGAATCTAACCACTATAGTTGGTAACCAATAACAATTAATTTATCACTTTATCATAAAATTAACCGTAGGAGTGAATTGGTTGGACCTAAGCAGAAACCCTTTATTAAATTTGGTGAATTTTTACTTGTTTTAGTTGTTTAGTTAATTACTTGTTAGGTGGCGTGTTTAAGTTTCTAGTCTTGCAAAACTAGAGAAAAAAAACCCTTTACTTTTATTATTTGTTTAGTAAAATTAGTTATTAGTTTAATTTCCGTTCCCTGAGTTCGACACCCTACTTATCCAACTATACCACTAAAAGACAGGTTCACTGCCTTTGTGTGCTAAATCTATATTTTTAAAGTAGGAATAAAACTAGTGCATTTTACACATATCAATATCTCACATATTCTTAAGGAGATAGTACCCTATATTGACTTAGGTCTTTGTATTATTCTTATATTTTCTCTGGCAAGACAATGATACTCTACTCCTAATACTTATATTATTATTATCATGAAGTAATATGTGTATCTTAACGTATATAGAATCATACGTGGCTCATATATCAAATATTATCAAGTAAGTTCTTAACACATATTCCAGGAAATAAGCATATCACTCACATACAAACTATTTAACATGTATTTAATAATTTAGTTAATACTTGTATTAAAATCATGTTCATGAAAGGGACTATGAACTTACTTATTAAAAGTGACTGACGATTTCGGCAACGCTTCGCTTCGTACTTTGAAAAGACCTAGAAGCATAAAGTAGTAAGCCTTAGTCTAGTTTAATGATCCTGGTGACTATAATAGTTATAGTCTATATTTTGCAATAATCCCATTGTTTACTGATCTATAGCTGATAAGGAATAACCAGGTAGGATCATATCGGAGGTAGGGTTTGTTTGGTATATAAAGTATACTATTTGGAAATACCACTTTAAAGACCTCACTAACTCCATTCTCGACATCATTCCCGTACGTAGATCAATCAATATAATGATTTGGAATCATTATAAAATCTTATTTATAGGTTCATAATAACGACTTATGACTATAAATATAATTTACACTGAAAATAAAATAGTGTAGCTTAACATATAGAGGTTTTTAGCGAAAACTGGGAAAATTATGCGGACGTACCTCCAACCCAAAAGCTCTATTTTTCGAACTTCTAGATCTCTCAAGACCTTAATAAAATACCCGAATAAACATCACAAACGTCATACTTAAGAAGGTCGAATGCTCTAGAGAGAAATGGACTTGAATTTTGGTGTGAAATGAAAGAAAATTTGAAGTGTATATATATATATATATATATATATATATATATATATATATATATATATATATATATATAGGGTACAAGGCTGCGTGCCGCGCACAACCTGGAGGCGCGACATGCACCAAGTCTGTGCTGGCTCCTGTGCTTGCCTGCCACATGTCAGGATTAGAATATGCCATCCATGCCCTTTCTAGAACATGCCACATGTCGTATTTTCATGGTTCCGAGTGTCCAAATCTTGTGGTGCCACATCACCTTGTCCTTTGGAGGAGGGGAGCAACCAAATTGCCATGTGTCGCCTCTAGGGAGTTCCACTTCATCGGTGCGAGCGGCACACTTCACATGCATGAATTTTCAGAATTTCAAAATGGCGTAACTTCTTCGTATGAGCTCCGTTTTTGATGTTCTTTATATCCCTGGAAAGCCCTCGACGAGATCTACAACTTTCATTTAGACTCTGTCGGCTAATTTTGAATTTGTTTTTAAAGCTATATTTTTAACATGCTTAGACTGTTAAAGCCCGTTAAAAAATCATAACTTTCTTATATGATATCTGTTCTCGACTATATTTATATCGAAAAAATCATATGGATGAGATATTCAACTCTTATTTAAATTGTTTCAGCTAAAAGTTGATGATCTAGAATTCAGTTTCTAGGTTGTATACTGCACCTTTGAAATTTCGAAAAATAATAACTTTCTCTAATGAAGTCAGATTTCGACGTGTATATATACACGATCTCGATTTAATAACTACAACAAATTTTGTTTAGACCTCTTATGCTAAAAAGAAATTTATCAAAATTTTACTTTTTACGATACGTAGAGCCGTTCCGGTTTAATAGTGAAACTTCAAAGAAACATAACTTCTTCATACAAAGTCAGATTTTAGCGTTCTTTATATGTGTGGAATCCTTGTCATGCACACACTATAACTTGTTTAAGAATATTTAACCTAAATAATCTTCTACCAAAAAATCATTATCATTTTTTATAATAACTTATTTTCCTAGATTGAATTTACAGGTGTTGTAGTTGATTTTTTGACCAGTTTTACTTTTGGTCAAACTTTAGTAGAATTAAATATTTCACTAAGGACTGGTCTCGGTTTAATATCAGGTGGTTTATGCTATCTATTTCTATGGCGAAGGTTGATGTTGAGCTTATGTAGTTTAGCTCAGGTGAGTATTCTCACTATATTCATTAAGACATTATACGCCTTGGAATATTTGCTATCTCTATGAATCTTGCATGAATGTTTATATGTTTGTTAGGCATGGCCTGCTAGGTGAGATCTGTTGGGCGAGGCCCGCATGCTTATCTGTTGAGCAAGGCCCGTTAATTATATATTGTATGTGGTACTTCGCGAACTCATTAAGTTTGTGCTTACAGTTATGGATTAAATGTTTTTAGGTACTTCTTTGGACCGTGGGAAAGTGCAGGCATGACTATACACACACATAAAAAAACTTTACGATTTGAGATTCCACAATGTTTTTCTTATAACTTTGATTTTGGTTTATGGTTATTGAACAAATTCTTGTATCTTAACTTTATGAAAATGAGCATTTATCTTAATTTATAAATGAATATTTACTCTGAAAAATGGGACGTTACAAGTTTGTATTAGAGCTCTGGTTTTAGGGATTTGGATGAACACTCATGAGATTCCAAACTCAAACTAGAATTCGAGAGTTTTTACAAAACTTTTTGAAATGAAATTTACAAAAAGGAGAAAGAAGATGCAATGTGTACAGTCAACCAAAGCTCGAACAAGAAAGTGATTACTAAAATTTCCATACTTGTTAGATATCTATTGACATGTGAACTGCTAGAAATGCATGCGAGTAAGTAAGCTTAGGATCTTTCAGGAATTACATTAAGATTCCTTGTAGCATAGAATTGCATGATATTTAAGATGCCTTGACCCATAAGTCAAATTGGTTAAAAGTGAACGATAAGCGCATTGTAACCTAGACTAGGAGCTTCGTTCTCACTCCACAAAAAAAGACGTAAAACCCTAATAAGCATGTCGTGTGCCTCAATATGCATGCCACACCCTATAGCTTAACAACTTCCTATTAAGCACTTAATTGTTAATTCTTAAATTCAAAAGCTCCAAATCTCAGATCTGAAGCTCTTTAGTGACCAAATGGACAAGGTTTCGAACTTTATGCATTTTAATGCTTCTAATCAACCAAGATCACAAACCCTAGATCCACAAACCTTCTAAAAGGATAAATCTTGTTCATTGCTTTAAGAGAAACACACACATGACCTTTTTCTCCATCTAGAAATGTCCAGAAGCATATTATAATCAAACGAAGTTTTAGAGTCCCTCCAACTCTAAGAACAACTAACATAATGAGACCAAAATGACCACAAGGACATCCATACACTAGAACTAGAATAGAAATGCATAAAGGTAGAGACTTTATGACTTAGAAAGGTCCAGAAGCACAAGAGAAGTTAGTTCTTTGGAGAAAGCTTTTATGCACCAACACGCTATAACTTCACCTTTAAGCTTCACAACCCGAGAATCAAACACTCAAATTTCAAGATACAAGAGAGTGGGTGCTAGGGTTTGTGAAAGACATTCTCTGGACATGGAGGTTGAGATAATAACGAACCTCTAGGGGGATTTGTGCATTTAAATGGGGGCCAAATCCAAGGCTTGGGGCTTTGTACCATCAGCATGGGCGCACCGCACATAAATTAAGGTGCTTCGCACCCAAGTGCACCACTCCCTCCAAAAGACACGCCACACCTAACATGAAAACCCCAAGACCCCTAAAATTCAATTGCTTTAACAAATGAAATAGATATCGGGAAAATCGGGCGTTACAAGATACCACTATGTTAGTCCCGTATTCTTGATTTCAACTTAAATATAATTAATGGTTGTCTTTATTCAATTAAGAAGGTATAACTATTTATTTAGTATTAGGTAAACCGAATCAAATCGATTATCCCATTTGATAAAATACATAGTAGTTTCATGTCCAATGTTATTTATTATGATAGATTCAACTTTGCATTTTTTATTATTGTTATGTGTTAGTTTTAGGAGCGACACTAAATTTAAAGATCAATAAAAGAAAACACGAACAAAACACTAAATCGTTCACAAAGTCAAAAAACTAGTTTTTCTCATTCAATACATCTATTCAACAGAAAACATGATTTCATTCATAACCAAATTCATGTAAAACATCTAAATCATTAATGCATTTGAATCATTCAATGTTAAATCATTAGAAATTACCAAAGAGCCCGTTAAACAATGAATGATGAAATTTCAAGATAAAACCAGAAAAGAAAGAAAAATAAACAGTGTTGGATAAATTAAGAATGTTATAGTATTTTAATCATATCCGATTTCTCATAGCTCTGATAAAGACGATTTATAATGATTTGAAAAGAAGGCAGATTAGCCACAACTTTGTTTTTTGTGCTTTTGTAAATTCAGATTTTATAGAACATAGTAAACTTCAGTGTGTTGATGACCGAAAATTCAAATTTAATGAGGTTTTTTGGTAATTTCATATTTGAGATTTAATTATCTATCTAAATAAGTAGTAATCCACAAAAATAGGCTAACTTTAGTACTTATCTTTATTACAGTGTAAACACTGCCTATGCTGCACCAAACCGGACCACACCACATTGCATAACAGGGTTCAGACCTTTTGTGGTGTAGGTTATGGCTTTCAAAAAATTTAAAATGTATTAGTTGACGTTAGTTGTGATTTTGACTCTAAGCATTACTACACTGTACCACCAAAATCACTAATCCAAAAGTGGTGTGTCAATAAAGTCATCTAAAAAATAATTATTTTTAGATTAATTAAAAAATTAATCAAACATTTGTTATATATATATATATATATATATATATATATATATATATATATATATATATATATATATATATATATATATATATATCATTTGAGATAAAGTGAATTTTGTGAAATAAGGATGCGTTTCCGGGTGTCAAATTATATATATATATATATATATATATATATATATATATATATATATATATATATATATATATATATATTTGTGTGTGTGAAAAAGAAAATATTTATTTATAATTTTTGAGGCTTTTTTTTCTAAAAAAATAAAAATAAATAAATAACTGTCAATGATTTTAGAATATATACAATATACATTGTTGTCCGATTGCCTTCTCATTCATTGTATGATGATAACTAAGATGTTAATTGAAGTTTTAATTATTCCATGGTCATTCACTTTTGAAGGACCTTAATTGTTTTGTAATCGGGGATTTTAAACAAAATTTACTCATTTCTAGTAATAAATGTGAATATGAAAAGTTCAATTGTTATCCTCTTGATCATGATCATCATAAGGTGTTGCTTAATCGTTTGGTAACAACTTATCATGAAAGAAGGAAGAAGAAGAAAGATGATGAATTCATTGAAGGAATTCGTCTTGATGAATGCATATATAGTGATAATGTTCTTGCATCTTACCCGGATGTTCAAGAAAAAGGAATTCAATGTGATTCTCAAGAAGTTGAAAATGTTTTTTGTTCAATCGGAGTTCAAACCGATGATTGCTTGAGTTGTTGTGATTCGTTTGAAGGAGTGGTGGCTTATCGAAAGCTTTCAATCCAATAAGTTCAAATGTATCAAACTCTAAAAGATTTGATTTAAAATTAAAATGTTAAAGTTCTCAAGAATGAAGTTGTTCTTGAATTCAAATATTCAAGATCCAAGAAGATGAAAAGGAAGGAAAAGAAGAAGAAGATAAAAAATAAGAACAAATGGGTTTCTTCACAAAAATCTTCAAATGTTGTTGTGAAGCCGAAATCTATGAAGCAAATTTGGGTTCCAAAGAAACAATCTCTAAGTGTTGCAATGAATTTGAATTCAAAATCTAAAAGTGTTGGTAGTTCTTATGAAGATGATGCTAGATTGTTGAATAATGCGAAGAACGAGTTGTACAACACGTATAGTGGGTGGTGCAATGTGAAGATTGGTGATTTTTTTGTTCCAACAAAGAACCAAGATCATCAATGATTGATTTGTGTGTTGTAAACGAAAAAAGAATCGACAAGAAGATTACTCACATTCTCAAATGGATTCTAAAAAGTTCTTGATTTTTGATGATCCGATGATGAACGATCCATGTTTTATCGAAATTCAATTTTAATTTTAATTCATCCGTTTTGTTTTTCATTTTGATCGTTTTGATTCGTTGGATCTATTTCATTTCAAATCTCATTGTTGATCCAATTATTTTTTGTTTAGATCAATCTAAAAATCATAATAATATTCTCACAATTTTTATTAATTTCGAAATCATTTTTTTTGTTTTTGGCAAATATTTCAAATTTTCGCTGTTAATTCAAGCCCAATTGTTGAATTTTCACTGTTCATGATCCAAATCAATTACTGTTCCTGATCCTTTCTTCGAGCCCAACTTAAATATCGGTTCATTAATTATTTTTTAAGGGGTGTTTGGATAGGAAAAAATAGATTGTTTATTGTTTATTGCTTAATCTCACCGCAATAAGTAAATCCAATCACATTTAAAAAAAAAAAAAAAATCTTCCCACCGCAATAAGCAAATAAACAATAAGCTAATAAACTAAAAACTATTTATCCAACCAATGCCTCAGTTAGTTATCTCTTATTCTCGGATTTCAGACTTTGGTTTATCAAAGTCAAAAGTCAAAATCGAAGAAATAGTCAAGGTAGAATCGAGTTTGACAGATATCAATATGGGGTTAATAGTCGAAATCTATGATTATGAATTCCATATCGAAAGTACTTTAACATCAAATGCAGATGTAGTCTTAGATTCGAATGTTTGGAGTCAAAGATTTTGGTGTTTGTCGGTATGAATATATGAAATTGTGACATCTGTTGTTGCGATGGTATTAATTTGATGATCTGTGTCACAATTCAAAGACAACCTTTGTTGTGATTCGATATCTCACGACTGTTGATCTCGTAGTCAGAGTGTTTGCTTCATAGTTAATTGAGGGTTCATGTATTTGAAACTGTGAAGTCAAAGAAAAGAACTGAAAAAGTCAAAATTGAGTTGCAAACCTTGTTATTCTGTGTACGATCGGAACTAAAGCCATACAATCGGAATTAATGAGGACGAGGATAATTGTTATACAGACTAGTTTTGATTTTAGATGTCGATTCGAAAGTTGGAATGAGAAAGGAGTTTGGTATAGAATCGATTTTGATGCGTATTAGACTGATTGTTGGGTCGAATTCGTTGGAATGGTGAACTCAAATTAGATGGTATCGACTTGGAGGAGTTTGAGTTATACATAGCGAGTTCGACTGATCCATGTTAAGTTCGAATCAAAATTGGATTTGGGTTGTTAACGTCAAAATCGAAAACGATTTGGGTTAATGGTCGAAATTACTTGATGGAATCTTAAGGTCTAATGAGTTTGCTTGAGATCGTTCACATTGAACTCATTGGAGTCGAATTTGATTAGGAGTAGTTCAAATCATGTATTGGAGGACATTGTGAATTTGGTCTGGAGGTCGAATGTTTCACAGTCTCGTGTTGGGGTATAGATCGAACGTTCGATGTTGGTATTTTGATTTGGATGTTGAATTCATCGAGCCAGGGGGTGTTTGATCTTATTGACTTTTAAGGAAGGGTTGTGGTTGCATCGTCGACACTCGACATCACTTGAAGGGTTAGTGGTACGGGTGCTCGAGAGTTCCTTATGCAATTTCGATGTGCATCTGGTGAATTGGGGAAGAAAACAAACATTTTCAGTTTACACTCTTTGACTTTCTAAGAAGTGGGAAAAGTTATCCACTTTCGAAATTAGAGTAAAAACTTGTGAATAATTTTCAGCAAATTGGCAAAATTTACCCAGTTTAGTAATTGGGCTAAAAATTTTGAGAAATGGGAGAATATACGTATCGAGTCCCTGTAGTTTATGTGAATTGATACTTTATGCCGAATTTTCGCATTTGGGATAAAAGTTTTGTATTTAAGGCTATTTTTAAGGGTGTTCGTTTGGATGGATCGGTTTGATCCGATCCAATCAAATGAATCCAAATTGATTTCGGTTTTCAAAACATAAATCCAAATAGTCCAAACTAAATTCAAATCCGATCCGATTACAATTCGGTTGGATCGGTTTCTATAATTCGGTTTTCAAAAAGCAAAACATTTTAAAACGACATATAATTATAATATTATCCAACTGTATACAAGAAACAAAAACAAATTATTTAGTTGTGATTTGAAATTTATAAACAACTACTAAAAATATATATATTATAGTTAAATATTTTATAAATAGACAATTTGAGAGAAAATGCATATTAATGTTTTTTTTTATCAGGTGAAACGTTTTGAATCTATTTGAAAAAATAAATTACAAAATTAATAAATAACTATAGATATATATTATAAATAAATAAATAATAAATATTTATTTGGTTTTTGTTGGACTATTCGGTTCTTATTTTATAAACCAAAACCAATCCGAAATCCAAAATAATAATTCAGTTTTGTTGAAAACCAATCCAAAAAATCAAAATATCTGAACCAAATAGTCTAATCCAAATTATCCAATTGGACAATTCGGTTTTATCCAAATAGTGAACAACCCTAGTGGTTTTGGCGCAACGGGTCCCTACAGATTTCTGATATTGACAATTTTTACCCGAATTTTCGAAATTCTTTCAACTTTCACCCAAAAGTTGAAAATTTTCACAAAAACTGGAAATTTTTCAAGACTTTTTCGTGACTGTGTTTTCGTGCAAGTTTTTCACAATTGCATTTTTAGCACACATCGAGGGGGATATTCGTGAAGTTTATTCCTCGAGCGATTCTCAACTTTTGTGGGTTTTATAATCACTTGTTGATTATAAAAAAGGGAGAATGAAGAAATGGTATTCGAAGCTTCTCAAGTATTCATTTGTGGATTTGAAGACTGGTGTTACTTCAAGGGGGAGTTGGTTTTGATCGTGTGATCTCGTTTGGATACTGAAGCCGGGACATCCAATCCTAGCTTTGAGGCTTTGGATGTGGCTTACCCTCTTATATGTGTAAATGGGTTGAGTCTTTCCTACAATTAGGAAGTGAGTCACTCCCACGATGTAAGACCCAATTTGTGAGTGGTTGCTTAGGGAGAGAAAGAACAAACCCACTTGTACTCTTATTATTCTAATGGAGCTTAAACATGATTATTTACTTTTGGTGTTCTTGATGCTTGCCTGATTCACTTGATCTTATCAATTCTGCACATGTCATCATAATTAGGTTCACTACAATGTGCTCATCAAGTGTGAAATGAAATTCTAAATTCTTCTCAAGGTAAGTTGTTGGTGTGATACATACTTATCTAATCTTATTATTATCTATGATTTACCCGGTTTTTTGGATTTGTTGCAATATCTGTGGCTCGTAAAATAGTTTTGGAGGAGGTAATAGTTACTACATGGTGGTCAATTTGGAATTTTATAAGGATTGAATGTTTGATGACATAGTTTTGATTGTTTTGAGTTGGATAGTTCATAGGAAGCATAAGTTCCAACTTACACGGAACGACTGACTTCAAAAATGTAACGCCCGTAGATCCAGGCTAGTCAATTTAGAGATAATAGGGGTCGAAAACGAATTTTCGACAAAAGATTATTTAGAATAAATAATCTTAACCAAGTTGTAGAATATGTATCAAGGGTTACGTAGAAATAAAGAACACCGAAATCCGAGTTATAACGAAGAAGTTATGACCCGTCGAAGTTTTGCGACAGAACCGGCACAGCACCGGGAAGCGTAAATAGTGAATATATGATGGAGCGACTTTTAGCCTTAGCGATCTAAACAAAAGTCGTAGAAAATGTTAAACCGAGAGTGTCCATAAAAAGAACGCCCAAATCTGACTTCGTATGAGGAAGTTATAATTTTTCTAAAATTTGGCATAGCGGTGCATGGCCCGAAACTCGAATTTTAGTTCGAGCGGTTTTTGGCTTACGCGACCTAAATGAGAATTTAATATCTCATTAATAGGAACTCAACGACAAAAAGAAAGACGAAAACGGAGTCCGTATGTAAAAGTTTTGAATTTTACGCGGAAATTTAAGAGTGTACTCACCTCCTACTGTTAAATTTAAGATCGGTCGAGAATTAGCCGACCGAGTAAAAAAGGAAAGTTGTAGATTTTATTTTTACCTACGCGTGGACATAAATAACGTCAAAAACGAAGCTCGTATGCGAAAGTTATGGACGAAGCTTAGTCTCTACTTTTTTAGCGCGACAAATTCGATACAGTTTTGTAAATCCGAGATAGATTGAGAATTAGCCAACGAGGTCTAAATGAAAGTTGTAGTACTTGTAAATACCAACGCGTGGATATAGATATCGACAAAAACGGAGATCGTATGCGAATGTTATGGACGAAGCTTAGTCTCTCCTTTTCGAGCGCGGCGAATTCGATAGAATTTATGTAAATATGAGATAGAAGGATAATTAGCCGACGGGGTCTAAATGAAAGTTGTAGTGCTCGTAAATACCAATGCGTGGATATAAAGAAGGTAGAAAACGGAGCTCGTACGCGAAAGATACGGACGAAGCTTGGAGACTACTTTACTATAAAATTCCTATAAATAAGAGATAAACACTTCATAATTTCTTCACACCATAAACCTTTCTTTCTCTCTCTAACTTCTCTATAACCTCCCTAAACCCCTCCTAAGTCTAGGGAACCTCCCTAGCACGAGAAGAAAGCCCCGGAGCGCCCGACGGCTTTGAGAAGAAAAGCTTTCGGCTTGGAAACGCTGCTCCAACGAAGCCTAGTTTTTAATAAAAACCCGATGTAAGTGAGCTACACCTATACTATATTTAATATAACTTTTATTTAATTATAGTAACATTATTAGGACCTTAAAATAATTATTTGGGCTATTATTATGAGTCATATTAAGTGTTATTTAATGCTTATATAATAGTAATAATAGCTAAACTATTAATTAGTCGCGGTTAACGTTAAAAACTAAACCCTAGTGGTATTGATACTCGGTTTTGTCGAGGAAAATTGTTTTGAGATAACGAAGGACTGTCTGAGTTTGGAATCACCACCTAATCATTTGAGTGCATAGTTACTTTCATCTTACACATAGATATGAAGTATTTTATATAAATTACGTGTTATGTGTGCATATTATCTGAGTACTTGCTGTCTATGCTGGATGAACGTTTTTATACATGTTTTAAAATGATTTAAACTGTATACGTATTTTATATATACAAATATGTTGGGGATGACATGGGTAGATGAATGATGAGAGAGAAAATATGATGTGAGTAAACATAAGCAGCTATAGACTTAGTGCCTAATAAATAACACTGGCAACTATGGACTTAGTGCCTATTGGACAAACACTGGTAGCTATGGACTTAGTACCTGTTAGGAATTGGTAGTTATGGACTTAGTACCTACTAGATAAACACTAGTAGCTATGGACTTAGTACCTGTTAGGAATTGGTAGCTATGGACTTAGTATCTACTAGATAAACACTGGTAGCTATGGACTTAGTGCCTATTGAATAAATATTGGTAGCTATGGACTTAGTACCTGATAGATAAACGTTGGTAGCTATGGACTTAGTACCTAGACATTGGTAGCTATGGATTTAGTACCCGATGAATGAACTTTAGCATCTATGGAATTAGTGCTTTACGAACGAGCATTGGCAGCTATGGACTTAGTGCTAGTCCTATAACCCTGGAAGCAAAGGACTTCAGAATGAACGAAAGCAGGATAGATGACTCTTAGGGTAGACTCTTGAGAGCAAATAAGGTAATGGAGATGTATAATTGGGTTGATTGTTTGATTGTTTAAACATAATAATTATATTATTGTGGGTTGAAAACCCTATGTACTCACCAGGTTTCCCAGCCTGACCCACTCAGCTTATTTATATCACAGGTGTTGATATGAAGTCACATTATACTGAGAGGTTAAGGAGATATAAATCACTAGTGATAATGAATGTAAGTTCTGTTTATGCTTATGTTTCTGTATTGACGATGACATCCCAAATGTTTTAGAATGAATAAAAATACTTTTCTTCGGAAATGCTTTGATAACGTATTTATCATGTTTTACTGGGAACAAATTCCGCAACATTTTTATTAAAAGAGGTACTCTGATTTTTTTTATAAAGCATAAACAAAAAAAAATCGGTCTTTTCTGGCCGTGAAAACGGGGATGTCACAAAAAACCTCTTTTAAACTTGATGTAACTGGTTCATTTTTGCTCTAGCTCTTGGTTAGTGTGATTTTCTAATGAATTCAGTCGTTCAAATAAAAAAAAACTTTATTCGTATAATATGTAAACTAAGGATAAAAAACATAAAAAATACCTTAAATCTTTATGAAAAAAACTTACTTAAGGTAAAATTGTAAAATACTTATAACCTTAAGGGTTTTTATGCAAATAATATTTCATAGTAATCTAGAAACCTGTTATTACAGGCAAAAAGTGAAAAAATGAAATTTTTTTGAAAACTTAGGGACATAAAAGAAGAGAAACTGCCGGGAACAAAAACGACAAAACTTGACGACTATAAGGATTTTTATGTCAATAACCCTATAAAGATTTAAAGTATAGTTAAAATGTTATAAATGGTTATAAAACGGTTGACTTTTATCAATTACGATTGTAACATGAATATAAAGATGAAATAGAGAAAATGACAAAAATAGCCATTTATAGTAATTACATTACAAAAATAGCCAAAAAAAATCGAAATTACAAAAATAGCCCACAATTTCGCAGATGGAAATGCCCCATCTGCGAAATCACCATTCCATCTGCGAAATCACGAATTCATCTGCGAAATCCCCTAGCTTTCACTATATAAACGTTTTTTTCTCCATTTTTCACCATTCTCTACACAAAAACTCTCTCTATCTTTGGGCTTTTCTCGTGATTTTGGCTAGTTTTTGAAGAAAATGGAGGATTATGTCAACAATCCCGCAAATATGGTTAGATTTTAACTCTTTTAATGTTTAAACTTTTTTTTTATTTTATCATTTATTGTATTATTTAGTGTAAAAAAATAGTAATTATAAAGTTTTTAAAAGGGTAATTTTGTTGTGTTTGATAGTTTTAATATTTCTTTAGAATACTTGAACTTTAAATGCTATTTTGTTAGTGGTTGTTTGAATGTACAAGTAGAGACTGCGTAGATAATGTTTACAATTTGTTATTTTTGTTGTTTGTTTAGTTGTTGTATAACTTGAAAAACTTGTATATTCTTATCGTATAATTGTTTATATAAAGTGAAAAATAGTTAAATTACAGTATGTGCAAAGTAGTCGTTTGTATATATATTTGTCGTATAAGTATAACATTTGTATAAGTTGAAAATTTGTCGTATATATATTGTTAGAAATTGTTTGTGTTTGTGGTATAAGTTGAAAATTTGTATATAATTGTCGTATAACTTGCAAAATTGTTAATTTGGTTGTCGTTTTATTTGAAAAATTGTTTGTTTATATGGTTATAAAATATTAGTTTATATAATTAGAAAGATAAAAATTGTTTATATATTTGTCGTTTAAGTTGAAAATTTGTTTAATAAAATGTTTATATAATTATGTATGATATTATTTTTTATCGTAAATATATTTATTGTATAACTTGGAAAATTGTTTATATATGTGTATGTTATTGTTTTTTATCGTAAATATAGAAATTATTAATTAAGAATTTGTATTTGCATTACTAATTGTTTATGTAGTTATTGCAGTTCATAATCATATATTTTAAAAACAAAATATTTTTTAGTTCTCTAATTTGTTTTTGTGTTTTTTTTTGCAGCATGATTTTAGTTTTATCAATATGAAAGCAATTGTGAACTTAAAAGGCTCGGGCGGTAATATATAGGAAGTATTTGAAGTTTTAGATGGTGTCAGGCATGCCATTTTCAGAGATACTGTATTTGGTTATTTTATTGATGTCCCTCGTTTACAAGGGGACGCATTGTTGTTCCATAAAATGTTCCTTCATCAGATCCGGCTGGACCCTGTTTTATCTCCATATGGAATAAAACAATTATATTTTCGAGTAGGCAATACGAAAATGGTTTATGGGCCGGAAGAGTTTTGTTTGATAACCGGCTTCAATTTTGGGGAGTATCCAAAAAACATTGGGAAAAAAGCGTCGGAAAAATTATTAACTAGTAAAAAAAGATGTTTATTGCGTGAGCGGCTATTTCCGGACCATACCAATAGTTCGGTGAAAATCGGCGACCTGAAACGTTTAATTTTAAATCGAACATTCCTAGAACTTGACGACGTTGATGCAGTTAGAGTATGTTTGATATACATTTTGTGTGAAGGTTTTTTGGGAAAAGAAATTAATGATCGAGTACCACAAGATTGGTTTTTTTTTTTTGCTGAGAATTTGGATCTCTGCAACAGGTATATTTTGTTTACGTTAAAAGTTTTATTTTATTAAAGTTATAATTTATATAAAAACCAATTTTGTTTTTTTTTTTGTTAGTTTTGCTTGGGGTAGCTATCTTTGACATTTTACTTATGTTGACCTTGAGGATACATGGAACAAAATAGATAATTATTTATCACTTCCTGAGCGTCGTCAAACTTTAAAGTACTCCGTCTCAGGATTTACGGCTCCAATAAGGATATAAAAATTTTCTTATATTTAAATTGTTTTATTGTTATGTTTTTTATTTTAATTTTAACTTTTATTACTGTAATTGTAAAAAATTGTAAATATGGATATATGAGATGATTCCGGTTGTTCGTGCATGTGGATTAGTATTGAGAAAAAATAAAGACATGCCTCGGATGAAACGATGGAGTGAAACAAAAAAATTGAAATGGGTTGACGCGAACAAGATTTTTTCAAAGCTACAGGTTTATAAAATTTTCATTTATTATTAATAAACTTGATTATTAAACTTTTATGTGCATTTTTAATATGTTTGATTTTTTAGGAGGGGCAACCACCAAGACAAAACATGTTACCGAATAATGGTGAGATGACATCTTGTTATTATATGTCATGTCAAGAGTATGTATATGGTGAAGGGAAAGCAGTTCCATCCCCAGTACGGGACCATTTTAGGAGACAAGACGAATCTTCGTCTAGTATGTCGTCCAGTGGTCGCTCTCATGGTAGAGGTAGGGGCAGTGGGAACAAAACCTAGACGAGGTGTTGAAACGGCTACATGCACTAGAGCAATATGTGTTTATGAACCGACAACCTACAGAGGTTTTTGTTGAAGAAGTGAATAATGAAGAAATTTGGAATAACATAAATTTTGAGGAGCCTGTAGTATTCCAAAGAAAATTTGATGAACGGGTTAGTTACACGATATATTATTTTTAAAATTTTATTAACATATATGAATATTTGTGTTCGTATTTTATATTTGAAGATATAGGTTGTACAAGATGAAGTGATGAATAAAAACAATACAACTGGAAATGTTTTTGGTGATATTCAAGACGACAAGGTTGTTATAGATATTATCTTTACGATTTTAATAATTACTTTTTAATGTGTCTTTCGTTATTAAGTAAAAAGTTTTACTTTTAATGTAGGTGTTGGAGGAGAGGAATGACTATGCGGGGAACAAATTTGATGATGATGTGTTTGATGTAAATGATTATAGTGAAGATAAAGAGGTTTTTATACTTACATTAATTTATATTTTGTTTTTAGTAGATTGAATCATTTATTTAATTAGATATTATTGCTTATTAAATTTTGTGTCTTTCGTTATTAAGTATAAAGTTTTATTTTTAATGTAGGAGTCGGAGGAGAGGAATGACAATGCGGGGAACAAATATGATGATGATGTGTTTGACGTAAATGATTATAATGAAGCTAAAGAGGTTCTTATACTTACATTAATTTATATTTTGTTTTTAGTATATTGAAACATTTTTTTAATTAGAGATTATTGATTATTAAATTAGGTGCCGGACGAAGATGAAATAATAATTACGGGAATTGTAGATTATTTTGATGAGTATGGTGTTGATGGCAAAGAAGTTACACCCGATAAACCGAGGACTCGAAAACCATCACAATATTTGTGCCCTCCTTACACCGAGGTATTCGTTTTATTTATAAACTCATAATTTTATGTTTATGTGAATTATATGAAAGATAGAGATTTAAACATTTGAATATTGTTTTTAGTTGCACACGACACCGAAGCAAAAAAGAAGGTTGATATCAAATCAACAAGCCCCGTTCCTCCTCCAGCTTTTGGTGTTGCTCACGACTTCTCCATGTTGCGCCTGCAACCTTACGTAGCAGGCGGTGAGGTTGTCATCCAAAATTATTTATTTCATTCATATGATGTCCAGCATCATTTGTTTAATTTCGTGTTAGATACAGATTTTTGGAGCTCATTGTTTGGGCATACACACGACGGATTGTTGGAGTCATCGGTAAATTAATTGTTAATTTATTAGTTTAAAAGTTAATTGTTTTTTAGTCAATAATAAAAGTATCATGTGTGCAGCATATAACCATTTGGTACCGACTATTGATGGAGAGACGGTTTGAGGGCGACCGACATACAATAATGCCTCCAAATATTTTTGTTTCTCATGCTTTGGAATAAGGGCAGGACTGGAGGGCGTTTATGGCTGGTATTGCTACGTACCCTAACTTCATGGTTGCTTGGTGGGATGTTGATACGGTAAACTTAATTGTTTATATTGAAAATAATATCGTTAATTTTGTTATGTTTTTGTATTGTGATGTAAAGAAACATAATTTTATTTTCTGATCCTTATACAGGTCCTATTGCCGATTCATTCATCCCCTAATCATTGGCTATTTGGGGAACTACGATTAGCGTCAATGGAAGTGCATATTTATGACAGTCTTGGTAGAGGGGCTTATGAAAAATTCAAATATGAAGGAATCTTTTCCAAATTTGAACGTCGGGTGGCAAATTATTTGGACAAGATTAAGTATTGGGCCCGGAGGAACATTCCAAGGATTCCATTGAATATGCAATTCATTTATAAAGAAAATGTTCCCCAACAAAGTAGTCATTTGGGAGATTGCAGTGTTTTTGTTTGTATGTTTATGGAGCAATTGGTTTCAGGTCAACCAATACGTGTTCTTATTGACCCAAAGAACGCAGCTTTAGAGTTCCGTCAACAGATGGAAAAAATTTATTGGGGGTCTAGTCTTGGTCCTATGTAGTTGGATTATATAATTGTATATCTAAATTAATGTTGGATTTGATTATTAGTTTATTTTTACAGTTTCGTCAACGGATGGCAAAAAATTTAACGTTACGACAATTACAACAAATTAATGACCTACTAATAACTTATCAATACATACAACATAAGAACGACTACAACATTTGTTTTAACGTTACAAGTACATTGTTCTAAACATAAGTACAAATACAACAATTTATTGACCTAACAACTTCAAAACCATAAAAACAATATTAAAAAGCTTACAGCTTGTAAACAAGAACTGCCAAGAACAACACCCAACTACAAACCAACGCTATCTTTAATTTCTTATTTTCTGGTTGAAAGAGCTTATTAGAGTTAGCTACTTTAGCTATTACCATAGATGATTGGTCCTTCTCTTCATCAACCCAACTGATAAACCCGCATTTTGGTCCCTGTTAAATTTAACACTGACAGTAAGAAAATAAATTTTTGTCACGTAAACACGAGGGTTTAAATTTGAATGACTTTAAAAACATGATACCAAATATGGGCAAGCGTAAAACAATCTTCCTGGGTTTTTAGCTGTACCCGAAATCCTAACGATACGTTCTCCTCCGCAATTGCAGTATGCCATTAGCCTTCTTTTTCTTTTAAATCGGAGTTACTTTCTCAGTTAAATTTTTCATAGTGAGTGACACCCATTTATAGAAGAAATCATATTACAGACAATTCTTTTTGACTATGAAATGAACTGGTTTGACTATGAATTCAAAAAGTTGAACTACGAAATCCAGACAAGTACATTGTGTTGTCTTGTCTTTTCTTGTCGATGTATGATGTTTGACTATGAAATGAATTGGTTTGACTATGAATTTAAAAAGTTGAACTAAGAACTGCAGACAAGTACATTTTGTAGTATTGTCATGTCGGTCAGTGAAATTTGACTATGAAATGAACTGGTTTGACTATGAATTTAAAAAGTTAAACTATGAATTTTAAACAGTAGAGATACAATATTTTCTATTTATAATTGCATTTGTGTGATATTGCATTTGTGTGATGATTGTAGAGCACTTTCATCGGTTTTGAAAATGAGTACTTACACCGAAAGAAGCTTTTCTTAACTACCAATTTTCTTGCATAACCTTCAAAGAACAAATCCTAATACCTTCACAGCCATTAAGAAAACCGATACCAACCGCTTTCAATTCTGTTTTGTGGCTTTAGGTTGCGTGGTATAACATACTTCTTTTATTGAGTTATATAATATTTCATGGTAATGTATCTCGATTACTTTTTACTTATCACTAATATGTGTTCGTTTTTATGTAGATTCGTACCTTCCTTAGGTGCATGATACCGCTGATATATGTGGGTTATTTACCCCTTCTTGGGAGCTATCTGACAACAATGTACTTCGCAGTGGCTTTAGATGGAAATCATGAACCACTACTCTTAGCAGTTGGTTTGGGAACCTTAGAGTGTGAAGAATCATGGAGATGGATCATGATGAGGTTAAAGATTGTTTAGGTGAGGACATAGAGGTTGGTTTCATAAGCAACCTGTGTGATAAAATAGACTTTGGTGTTCAGAGTGCCTACCCGGATTCCTATCATGGATATTTTCCTAAAGATATAGCTCAAAAAATATGTGAGTCTGTCGGACATAACAATACGGAAGTCAAATCGTTGTTTTAAAAGTCATGCAATGCATATAGCATTGATGATTTTTACTTGTGTTTGGAAAGGTTGCAAAGTACATGTAGGAAACCACCTTTCTGCATCTTGCTTAGGAGCCCAATTTACTGGCTTGACGATATACCGATTTCAAAATGGACACGAGCATTTTTCCCAAAAATACGTTACAATGTTAAATCGACTGACGTCCCTGAAATTTTGCAAATTATATCCACACGTGAGTTTCCTATAACAACGATAATTGAGTTAATCACTACGTCGATACAATCAAAGTATGGTGAACGGGCTGAAGTGGCGGGTAAGGGAGATTGTTATATTTAGTTTTTTATTGTGCTATTATTTTTATTAAAATATCAAATTTTACAGGGAGGTTGTCTGGTGGGTTGACCCCTTACGTTGAGAGTAAGGTTCAAAAATGTCTCAACAAGTCTTATAATTGGAATGCAAGACGTTTGTATGGGGATACATTTGAAGTCGATGAAAATTTTGCCACCGCCAACGTACAACTTGAACGAAGGGTATGTAGTTGTGGTAAATGGCAAAAAAGCGGTATACCATGTGGCCACGCTATAGCATGTCTAAGAACCCGTACATCTGAATCCATTCACAGAATGGTTGATTACAAGTTCACTAATTTTGTGTATCGACTTGCATATGGATCTGAGTTGGTGAATACTATACCATCACATGTGCATTGGGAAATACCAAATGAAACGGTGGTCCTGTTACCTCCCTCAATGCAGTAGTTATTCATGTAGCACCTTTATATTTTATGTAGTATTATGTATTAGTTTTTTATGTACCCCGTTTTTATTTTAGTGTCGTGTTATGTATTAGTTATTCATGTACCCTGTTTATATTTTATGTCGTATTATGTATTAGTTATTTATGTACCCCATTTATATTTTATGGCGTATTATGTATTAGTTATTTATTTTATGTCGTATTATGTATTGGCGATTGAGGAAACAACATACATTAAAAGAAATGGACGTTTATTAAATAGTAACGACTACACACATACAACAACAAGCAACTTAAATAACGAAAAACAATTAACTTAACCAACATGCATATTAAAAATAAGGGACATTCTTTAAAAGATTCCATGCATCTAAGTGGGTAAACTCGCTACCATCATATTCAAAACGGTATAGTTCCAAATCCACCTGCCGTAGAATGTCTTCATCCGTATTTGCATGTGCGTTATCCAACTCGTTATAAATATGTTGAAATTGTTTCACCTTTATTTTCAAATCCAGAAACTTCACTTTGACATCTCTTCTTCTTCGATATTAAGTACGCCCCATTAAATGGTGAAACAAATGATAGACACGAGACCAAAATGAGCCAGCACGAACTTGTGGGGGACCCGGTGGAAAATCCTCCTCTACAGTTATAAGCTTGAACCAAAGCGACCTCCTCTGCGTTCATCCATATATGTGGTGAGTCCATAATTGCAAGGGGGGAAGTAATACGATACAATTACAATGGATATTAAAATCTATTTATAACGACTCCTTACTTTCCTAGTGCAATGGCTTGTCAATTCAAGCAACAATGTATTGTGTTATCATTCAACGGGGGATGACTTATCAACTCGAACAGTGATCTGTTGTGTTATAAGTATAGTACACTGCATTCGTCAGTTAATTTTGACTATGAATTGCAGACATATTAGAAGATTGGACTGCGATTTTGTGTAGAAACTACTATAAATTGACATTAAGTTAAATAAATAGTTTACTAAACAACCAATACAGCTGTTCAAATATTGTTTTTTAGATTCTACTCGCTTTGTTTTAATCAAAATGAGTTCTATATTATGGAGCAATGAAGAGTTCTTGGTTCTTACACGTGCTTATATTCATGTGTACGAGACACGCAAGTTGAACAATCCAATGTTTTGGAGCCGTTTAACCAATATTTTCAATGCTAAAAACCGAATGGCTACAAGAAATGATCGTGACGAACTAGACATCTTAGCAAGATGGTATGAAATGAAAACCGAAGTTCTATTATTCAATGATCTTTATACCAAAATTGACGACACCCGTTTAAATGCCACTGAGGAGGTCATCTTGGAAGCTGCTAAGGAGGAATACAAGTCATTAAGTAATGGGTTGGAATTCTAGTTTGAAGCCCCTTGGAATATTTTGAAATATATCCCGTTTGTTTAAAATCTATTTTAGTTTATTATGTGAGTACTAGGTTATTTTCATGTACTAGGTTATTTTCATGTATTTCGTATGTATTTCGTTTGTTTAAAATCTATTTTAGTTTATTATGTGAGCAACTCGTATGATTAATTTGAATTAATAAATGCCCATTGCATTAGTTTTCACAATACATTAGAATACATTACTAACAAGGATTCCATGAACCATTACAAACATTACAACAATTACATGAAAAACAACGACATAATACGAACAAAGCATTAACGTAAAACACAAGTCCATGGGTTATTCTGAACAGAAATTAGAGCGGTCTACATGAAATACTGTTTATTTTTAACAACATTCCAAACTTCTTCATATTCGAAGTCTCTGGCGTCATGCTCACAGATGTAAAAATCTGTAACAACTTCCAAGAACTCTTCTTCGTCCCGATAACGAACATTGTTACTTTTCGCATAATTACATGCTCGATTGCACCATGTCACTTCTTCCTTTACATCCATCCACTTAGTAACAACATATGATTTTTCTCTTTTTTGTCCTTCTCCCATCTCATGGTTAAACAAAGATGTTATGCGAGTCCATTCATCACCAATTAGGCAATGCGGGGGAGCAAGTAACGATACACCACCCTTAACACTTAGCCAGCATCGTGTTAGAACTAACACCTCGTTTGTCATCCATGGCCTTTCAGAATTGGAACCAGGTACTTCATTCGAAGAACTTGCTGCATTCGACGACATTTCTAATAATGGGAGTTCGTTTCGTTTAGGTGATTTGGATGTTTGGTTTTTAGATCTTAAACATCTATTTATATAAATAAATAGACTATGAATTAAAACTTTGACTATGAAATGGTTACATTTGGACTACGATTTTCAGCTTTATACAGTGATTTATCATGTCAAACTGTCATTTATGTCTTGTCACTTAAGGGTTCCACTACGATTTGCAGGTTACTACAGTGACTTGTCATTACTGTCTAGTCATTTCAAAGTTGGACTTGTCATTACTGTCTAGTATGTATAGATACCACTTATAGCTCAAGTTTATTACAATGTCGACTTTATTATGAGTTCCTCACACAAATTCGAAGTTTGCTCATGCAACGAAGTAGATTGTTACTACTGTGATTCGGTAGACCCTTTTTTTACACCCTCTTCAGACGGGCCATATATGTCACATGAAAATTTTGAAGAATTGAAGAAGGATGAAGAACAACAAGAAGAGGACAAAGAGTCATCCTGACTTCTCACTTAACTTGCTAATGATATTGCATCGGAATGCAAACAAGCTCAAGAATGGATAGACCTCAATAAAAACGAAATCAAAGAGCATAAAGATTGGATAAAAAAGAGTAAGAAGGCAATCAAAACGACTGAAAAATGGCTTGCTGAGAAGGATGAGCAGTTGATACACATTATGGTAAAAAAGGATCGTTTGGAAGACAAAATGAGAATTAGGGATGACTATATAACAATGGAGAAAGAGAAGTACCCATTGCAGTTCCCTGAGTTTAAAAATTAGTTACAAAATTGTTGTAATATTATCATGATACAGATTAGGTTGCAAAATGATCGTTTGTTGCTTTTTTAAATAACAAATTGTAATTGTTAAAAAAATTCTGCAAACTATATTTTATAATATAAAGACTTTATTAATTGTTATAATCAACAAACTAAACAAAAATATGAAAGCATAGCAATGTATTGTAAGATTTAATAAAAATATTACAATACATAATAAGTTAACAACTCGTCATTAGTCTTCATTTCAAGGTTGTTTTATATCAAAATCAGCGTTATATGTTTGTGAGCAACTCGTTGAACCACTAATATTAAATGTCATTTCTGCAGTAGAAATTATGTGACGTGCTCCGCTACCGGACGCCCTTCCAGTACAATTATTTCTCGTGTGTCCTATTTGACCACATGTAGAACACTCTTTTATAATTGGACCCTCGCCTTGGGATGGAATGCGGTCTGTGTTTCTTGGCCTGCCTGACTGACGTTTATCCATTATTGGTGGGTTAACAATCATCAAATCATCGGGGATCTCCCATTCAGATGGCTTTGGCAGAGGGTTTATTGATTCTTCATATGTTTTCCTCAGTGTTTCGGTAAAGTAAGCATTTAATACATACCTCGAGCAGTCTTGGTAATTGTTCACTGTTAAACATCTTATGACATGACCACAAGGTATCCCATCAAGTTGCCAATGCCTACATGTACATGTCATATGTTGGAAATCAACAATCACATTTTGTGCCCCCCTTTTGACCTCGCATTTCGTATTTGAGATCATGCGAACATCCCATTTGGTAAAAGTTTTCTTGTTTTCTTTTACAACTTCATTCGCCCAAGGGGTAAGTATTGTTGTTGCTTCCGCTAAAAAAAGAGCCAAAATGAAGAAGTTAAGATCAATAACATCAAAATTAATAAAACATTAATATTAAAAATTTACTTAATACCTGCAAAGTTACGTCTTTGAAACCACCATTGTTGCATTGTAGCACGAAAAAAATCGATCAACATAAGTATTGGCACCTTACGTGCGTGTCTAGATAATGCATTTATAGACTCCGCACTGTTGGACGACATAAGATTGTATCGGTTCCCTTTAAAATGTGCCATTGACCAAGTTTCTGGATTTATACTTTTTAAGTACTCTCATACTAGTTCTTTTTTCTTTTTCATAACATCCATGGCAGCATCAAAAGCATCAACTGTGTACGCCCTACACGCCTCCCAAAAAATTCCTTTAACCGTTTTACTCTTGCCGAATCTAGATACTATGTTGAAATACAAATGGACACCACATATTCCATGATGAGCGTGAGGAAAAATGTTGGCAACGGATGTTGCTATAGATGGAGACCTATCAGATATAATTGTAAGCTCCTGCATATTTCCTATGCAATCACGTAGTTTTTGAAAAAACCATGTCCAAGAATCGGTACACTCATTTTTGCATATACCATATGCAACCGGTAATATTTGGTTCTGTCCGTCCTTAGTAACTGCAAGTAACATAGTACCTTTGAACTCGCCCTTTAGGTGAGCTCCATCAACTACTAGGGTCGGTTTACAAAAATTGACAAAAGCGCGTACCTACAATACATTGTATATCTATTCAAATACACTAAAATAAATATTAAAAAATTAATATAATATTATAATACTAATCGAGCAACCGAGTGCGACGTACAAAAACTCAAAGCGATCATCAACATTTGTTTTAATATGTGTGACAGTACCCGGATTATGTTTGGCCAAGTTGTGACAATACGCCGGAAGTTTGGTAAAAGAATCCTCTTTCGTACCCCTTAACGACAACAATGCATATTGATTCGCACGCCATGCCTGATGGTATGAGATATTGATATTTAATTGAGCATTCATATCATTAACAATATCTTTTCCCCGATAAACTCTACTATAGTCTTCAGCCAAAACATCAACAACATATTCACCCAAAACATATTTGTTTGCTTGTCGATGATTAGGTTGCAAAAATGTTGAAGAACATGTGTGTACATCAACAAATTTATTCACTTGGAAAAGTCCATCAGAATTTTTAATTGCTTTTGCTCTTAGTAACCAAGAACAATTTTTCGAAACACACATAGCATCATACCTTGATTTGGTGGATCTACTTGTCCTCGTCTGGAAACCTTCTCGAAGACATTTTTTTACCTATACACCGCTTTAAAAGTTCTTTGTTCTTAAATATACTCTCACATTGAATCTTTTGAAGATTCATGTCTACCATCTGTGTTGGGATATCTTCATTAAGATCAAGTGGGCATTCTGGTACAGGGGGCATACCGTGAAAAAGGTTATTGGGAAACTTAGCTTTAACTTCATCACCCAACTCATCTCTATCAGAATTGCTTTGTAGCTCGGTTATATCTAAACGTACATCACCAACATCAACATAATGCACGTAAACATGATTTTTTCATTTTTTTGACTTGAATTTTTTTTTCTTTTTACTTTTATCTACCACACGCCTATTCATAACTTTAACTTCTTGTTCGGCAACATCATCACAACGACCACCCACATCATTAAGATAAGTACCAACATCATCATCACCAACATGCTTGTAATTCTCATGATCCACATAGTGAATAGGTGAATAACTAACATTAACATTTTCAGCAACACTGTGAAACTGAGGTACACTAGGAGTCTTGAAAGTACCTATCGGATCGTTGCTCCCTTTATAACTGCATAAATTACCAACAAGCTGATTTCCAATTTCACCACCCCCATTAACCTCCTCAACTTCATCAACCACCACAAACACTTTCACAGCCCTTCCTCCACTACATTTGATTACGTTTATCAACATTCTAACATCCATGTCTTCAACTATAGCTATATAATAATTTAATTCAGGATGGTGGAAACGAAGACCAATTCTATATTTGTCTAATAAACCAATTTTGCTTTTTACCAAAGATACAAAATCACTATAACTAATATACTCAGAAAATATCAAAGCAAATTCAGAAATACCTCCCTGTGGACATACGTATTCCAGATTAGTTTCATTAACTTGCCATCTCCCACCGGTTACAAGACAAACCAAATATTCAATCATTTTTTAGAGCAAATTTTAGAGAAAGTTCCTAAACAAATAACAACCAAAATGATAACTTTCTACACAACTTTTTATATAGCAACATAATTTCGTAGTCAAACCAATTGATTTCATAGTCAAACTAAAAAAAAATAATAATAAAAAAATAAAAAAACAAAAAAAAAAAATCACAATTTCACAGATGGGATGAGAGTAAATCGCAGATGGGACATTTCCATTTACGATTTTAACCTACATTTTCAATATATATAGAGAAAAAAAATAAAATAAAACCACCTGCGAATATACAAACAACTAAAGCACAATTGTGCTTTAACTGCTTGTACATTCGCAGATGGAATGGTGATTTCGCAGATGGGGCATTTTCATCTGCGAAATTGAGGGCTATTTTTGCAATTTCGATTTTTTTTGGCTATTTTTGAAATATAATTAGTGTAAATGGTTATTTTTGTCATTTTCTCGATGAAATAAGTATAGGCTTTGCTTAATTGTTGCTAAAATTATAGTTTTTATATATGAAAGATATATTATAGTATGTAAGCAATAGACAGAAGGACTACATGCGGGTGTGTGGTTGCCAATTTGCCAAGTAATACATTGGTGATCACTTTTCCTTTACGACAAATCCCCCTTTCGCCTTGGTGTTTTTAGTTTTTGTTGTAAAGGGTAAGCCAAAGGAAATGTCAAAAATAATACTAGTAGTGTCAAAGGAGAGTAGGAGACGATTAATCCACCCACTTTCTATTGATTCAAAGTTAAGTCTTTTCGATTTACTTAAAAAGACACACTCACACCCCCACACACACACACACACACATATATATATATATATATATATATATATATATATATATATATATATATATATATATATAGGTTCATAGGAGACGACCTAATTTTGTGAGACCGTGAGACCCATTTTTTTTTTTTTAATTTTTTTTAGTTAATTCAAGTTCCGAAAATAATATTAAAAAAAAAAATTTTGGATTTTTCCATTTATTTTGCATTTTAAAATTATTTTTTAGAATATGTACAGTGTAATATTCTATTAAAATATTTAACGTATTTTTCAAAAAAAAAATTATTTTTATTTATTTTTATTTTTTTTAGTTAATTCAAGTTCCGAAAATAATATTAATTTTTTTTTAGATTTTTCCATTTATTCTGCATTTTAAAATTATTTTTTAGAATATGTCAGTGTAATATTCTATTAGAATATTTCACGTATTTTTTAAAAAAAAACGGAATTTTTTTTTTATTTTTTTTTATATTTTTTAGTTAATTCAAGTTCCGAAAATAATATTTAATAAAAGAATTTTTGGATTTTTCCATTTATTTTGCATTTTAAAATTATTTTTAGATTTGGTCTCACGGTTTCACAAAATTAGAATGATCTCAAATGAACCTGAACATATATATATATATATATATATATATATATATATATATATATATATATATATATATATATATATATATATATATATGGGATAGTTCAATTGAGAAAAAAAAAATGTTGAGAATGAGGGAATCATTCTCAGCCACTCATTTATTTTTGCCGCAAAAGCCTCCGTTGTACCAGCGAAAATTGGAAATGAATAGACATATGTTTTCCAACAAAATATATTTCCTTAAACTATCCTAATCATTACCTTAATATATACAAAAACATAGTTTTTTTTTTTAATTTTTAAAAGTTATTTTTATCAAAAAATGATTTTAAATATACAAAATTCATGATTTTTTATTCTCTACAAATAGACATCCATATTGATATAGTTTTAAGATAAAATAAAAAATTATTATTTTTTTAATATTTTCAGCTATCGTTATTCATAAGTGAATAAAAGTGAATCAGGTTTTATTACAGTACATTCGTTATTCACTTATGAATAAAAAGTATGATTTTTTTTTTACAATTTAAGTATCATTCATATATGAATATAGCATATAATAAACATAGTATATTCATATTTAAATATTGGACGATGTATTCATTTGTGAATATTAACATAATATATTCACTTGTGAATATTATATGATATATTCACTTATGAATATTAAATGATATTCTATATGTGAATATTACATAGTATTACATGGCATATCACATGTGAATATTACATAGTATATTTACTTGTGAATATTAGATGGTATATTAACTTATGAATATTACACAGTATATTCACATATGAATATTACAAGGTATATTCACTTGTGAATATATTTACTTATGAATATTAGAAGGTATTTTGACAAATATATATAATTTTCATATGTTATTCACATATGAATAACATACAGACTTGCATATTTGTTTTGTGTTTTTAATAATCATATACTGATTCGGATGAGAAAACATATTCATATGTGAATATAACTTGATAATTTAGTTTATATATTTCATCAGACAGTTGGAGTGCATACAAGTTAACTATTTTATAAACGTTAAAAACATCTATACTTCCTATTTCGACTTCGGATGCGACATCCTATGTCTGGTCGATTTCTCATTTTGATTTTGATTTCCGAAAATCCGATTGGGAATCTATGAGTACCGATTCTGAGTCCTTCAATATCGACTGTGACTGCGAGTCCAGAACTCCAATTCCAATTTCATGAATAACGAAGAAATTCCGATTCCAACTGATTTCGTTTGCGAATCTAGGAAATTCCAGTTGCAAATCCGTTATGAACTTTAACAAATGCTTGCAAGCAACGAACATTCGGAGTATTCAACAAAGAAATCGATGAAATTGATGAATTTAGCTTGCGAATCTGTCTTGAAAGGTGAACCTCCCAGCCACGAATATTGATGATTGATTAACACTGGATGACATTGATGAAGTTTTAGTTGAAGAAATTTGGATGATTGTTGAAGGTTGGAGGAGAAATTTTGATGATGAACGAAGTGTTATCGAATTCTCTATAGTTACGTATTTGAGATTGAAGGTTATTAACATATTTACAAGTTTGTCACCGTGTCTTTTTATGCTTAGATTAAATGAGTGACTGAGAATGATTCCCCTATTGTCAACCCTTTTTATTTTCTCAATTGAACTCACCTCTCTCTCTCTCTCTCTCTCTCTCTCTCTCTCTCTCTCTATATATATATATATATATATATATATATATATATATATATATATATATAAATTAGTTTCTACAAAACGATTAGTTATATTTTGGCGGAGTTTGAGATTTATGTTGGTTTATAGCCTACGTAGTAACGATTTATCATTTCCAGGTGGAGCTTAGTTTTCTTTACTGAACAGATCATAATCCTAAAAACACAGGAAAATAGTTTTATGCATGAAAACTTTCAATATTTCACAATTTTAAATATATTCGTGAATTTGCAAGCAAATCCGGAAAGCTTTTTTCATCTTCATAAATGATCTATTTCGTATGAGAAAAAAATTCAAAAACTATTACGTTTGGTTTGTCATTTTTCACGAAATACATCGTTAATTTTTATGAAAGACTGAAAAATAGTCGTGTGAGTATATTAGGCTTCCACATATATTATTCTAAAGAATAATGTTTCATTTTATCTTGGTCGTATACGTTGTAATAATTTAGATTATGTTTATTTTAATTTTTATTTCTTACTTTCAATATATATATTTTTCAAAATAGATCATTTTTAATTATTTTTTAACATTTGGTCAAAATTACGATTATAGATCATTAAGATTGTTGTTCATTAACTTTACATACGATATACAATTTTTTTTATTGCAGATTAATTTTCGTTTATATTTAATAAAATCATGGATTTCATATAATAAATTAGATAATGGTTGAAATTTGGTATGTTACCAAATTTCAACCATTATCTAATTTATTATATGAAATCCATGATTTTATTATCATCAAATAATTTAATTGGTTGTTAGATTTATATTTTTTATTTTATCCTAGTCTTCGAGTTCCATTTAAGGAGAGAAATGGAAGGTTGCAGAGGTAAATGAGGGGTGTCGAAGGAAAATCGTGTTCCTGAGTTTCATTAATGGAAGGAAAATAAAGGGAGGGGAAGGATTTTGGAGTCATATTTTCCTTCCAAATTTTCCTCCCAAATTAGGCGGATTAGGGAAGAAAATGAGAGAAGGAAAATTTTAAGTTTTATTTTCTTTTTCCTCCTAACTCGGGAACACAAAAACTAAAAATTTTCCTTTCATTTCCTTCGAACTCTGGAACACAAAATAATGAGTATTTTCCTTCACCTCCCTTTCTTTCTGTCAAAATTTTCCTTCCATTTCCTTTAATGAATTTACAAAAAAAAACTCGGAAACGATTAATGGATAGATAAAAGTTGATTGATATTTTAGGAAAAATTAAAATATGATTGATGTTACGTTAACCAAAAATTAAAACAAATTTTTATTTATTTATTATGATTCTTAGATTAGTAATCTTATTGAAGATATACATTTTCAAGAAAACTTCAAATAAATGATTATTAGATTATCAGTTATTGAATTTTTGTACATTTAAAAAGTGGAATTGTTATTAACGATTATTATTTGTCAAAAATGGCTAGACTAAAATAAAGGAATAATTTAACTTTAATACTTTTCATTTGTACAAATTAGTTTCATAGTTCTTTGGCATTGTGAACTGGAAAGTGGTAAGTCATTTTCTGATTTGAAGCCACTAAACCGAGTAGCATGTTTCCATCAGTTCCTTCAAAATAAGCATGATTGAAAGATTTTCTTTTTAAGCTTAAAAAATGAATACCACATATAAAGCTTTAAAATTCGTAGTAATAACCAACAAAAGACATCCTGAATTAGTCGCAAAGCAAAAAGGCCAACAATCATAAAGTTTATAACACTTTCTACCATAAGCCATAACTAATTTAACTTTTTGACATTACTAAAACCTTACTCAAACCAAAGTCAATATTATTAACTCTAATTAAAAAAGATAATTCATACCTCACATTAAAAAAAAAAAAAAAAAACCTTCTCGATTTTTTATCTAATTTTCTTTGATTTTGACCAACATACTCTTATTAATCCAATTCCAAAACTTTTCAACCTCGTTTAACATTTTGATAAGACCGATAAATTCTATATTCAATTTAAAATGCCAGAATGATTCAATTAACAAGAATGATATGAAGTGAAATAAGCTCAATCTTCAATAACAAAGCACAAAGAACAATTCACAATACAGAACTATTATATGAGTGCTAGACGGTTACAAAAAGATCGATACAAAAGAAAGAGAACAGTGCGCTATTTATAGATAGACTAAGCTAAGAAACCGAAGATGGACATGCCCATTTTGGAATCGGAATTTGTACACAAAAATTCCAAACACAACCATTTGACACAACAAAGATACTTAACAATCTCCCCCTTTGTGTCGAATTCGGAATGAGGTTTTCCTGGTTGTCTTTGCGCATCAAAGATCTTTGGCATAATTTTCAGAAGTGAGCCACTAACTGACAAATACCAACGTATCATATCCGAAACACATTTCACATCAGTAGCAAGATTGGATTTGTGAGCTTCAGCAGAGGACAAGATTGTTCTGAGAGCCGTTGACGGGTATAGGTGTTTGTCCTTTAAAAAGAGCATGTCGTTCTGAACCACTTCACCTTCCTGTCTCTTGTAAACAATGGTCCAATGCTTCTTCTGAATGAATCCCGCCTTCAAGTGTTGAACATTATTCAGTTGTTCTTCTGGCTTCAGAATGAGCTTATTCTTCAGAACCGATGTGATCTCAACGTCCATCTTTGCAATTTCAATAATATAACACTTGATCATCTGCTTCAAGTGTGCAAAAATGGGATCATATTTTTGAAAATCCTTCGCCACAATGTAGAAAAGAGATACCAATTATAGGGGTTTATGAAAGGCAAGTCATCCAATGTGAACTCATGAAGCACGTGATTGGCACATCAAAATCCTTTAAACTGGATATTCAAGAAGTCTTCAGTCTGAATTGGCAATCCAACCTTCAATTTCATTATTCTCTTTAAGCTCCATGTCTCATACTGCAGTTTCGCATATTTCAAGTAAAACAAAGAGAGCTTTCGGTTTACTCATCATCAGAGATCATGGATTTCTCAATCTTTTCAAAGCACCGAAAGAGAAATGCCCTTGGAGTGATGGGAAAATCGAATTGACTTTCCATATCATTATTTAAGTCAAAAGAGATTGTGGGCTCCAACCAGTAGAGATTCAGATCATTTATAGCTTCTTTCTGAATACGCTCGAAAGACCAGGTAGGAAACAAAGATTTTTGAGTTTCCAGAATCAGTTTCGCATTTTTGGCTTCAACTTCTTTTGCCTCGAATTTCTTCTGAAGAGCCATGAGTTCGTCAAGATCTTTGTCTCATTTCTCTCTGGCAATCTTTTCCGATTCATATATCATCGTATTTTCTTCGTTGTTATCTTTAGAAATTCCTTTTCCTTTGTCTTTTTCTGATCCGGAAGCTTCATTATCCTTCCGATTTCTCTTTTCTTCCTCGTCTCCCCCTTGTTTCGTAGAATCCCTGCTTCCCAAAACACTCTGTATCTGATTTAGCAAGGCTAAAACAGATTGAAGCTTTTCCAAGAGATTCTGTCGAATAGAGATAGTGAAAGAGGAATCGCATGTTTCAGCGTTCCGCATCAAGTATCGGTTGATTTCAAAAATGCACCCTTTTACTAAAGATCTCTCTTCTTCAAGTTGGGCAATGTCCTTGGTAGCATTCTTTAGCTTTTTAGTGAGAACCTTGGTTTTCTGAGTTTTCTCAGCTAATTCATCCATTATCTTATTATCAATTGCTAGATCCTTTTGCAATTTGTCGATCTGAGCAGTGATGGATGAATTGCGATCAACATTATCAAGTTTGATGTCTGCCCGGAGCTTTAAGAGAGCTTCTTTTTCATCCTTCAAGGAAGAGTGAAATCCCTCAGTCACTTTGTTCATATTAGCAGTGTTTGTGTCGGAGGAGATTCAAAAATCAATCATGAATTCGTTCACCTCGTGATGTAGATTTTTGACTTGTCCAGTTGCTTTAGAAATCCTCTTTTCAGAATCATGGATGGCCTTGGAGGATTCTTCAATGAATTTCACATTTGTGGAAGTGAGAATCTCAACAGTGGCCCTGTGAGTGGTTAGTAGATTCTACCACTTTGTTGAAGAGAATGCGTTGGATTGCTCTCGGATCAAGTCAAGTTTCTCATTCAACTGTTTGAATTGAACCTTCGTCATTAGAGCTTCATCTTCATCACTGTTGACGTTGATTGTGAATGGGCTGAAGAAAAAAATCAGTAAACTTTTCATGATCGTCTTCAAACAGGATGTCGTCATCTTCACTGAAAGGAGGAGCTGTTGAGGTGCCTATTTTGGAAGTTACACCAATATTGACATTTGCCCCCACATCAGATACATTGATAGGATTGCCTGAAGTTTGTATCTCCTTTGAGACGGATTTGAATACAGGGACTTTCAGTGGAGTTGAGAAAGTTGATGTTGTGGGAATTGTGGATTCAGTAAAGATTGGTGAAGAAATTGGAACTGAAAGTATCAGTAATGAGGTTGGAATATAGGTTGTGGTTGGGGAAGTTGTGGGTAAGGAAAGAGTGGATGAGATCGGTATTGTTATGGGAATGGTTGAGCTTGTGGTTTCGGAAGATGTACAGTTAAACGGTGGTGGTGGAGGTGGAGGGGTGAGGTTTGGAAATGGTTCTTTGATAATGGAGTCAAAAATATATGAGGTGGGAGGAGATGAGGGGTGGAGGAGATGATACCTTCGGAAGTGGTTCTGAAGTTAGAGGTTCTAAAGCATGGGCTGTATCATCCTCCTCAGGATGTTGGACATTAGTTGCATGTGCTTTTGATAAAGTCCTCTCATCTGAATCATATTAGAGAAAAGGACTGGGCGATATGGGTTTCACATCAAGTTTCTTGGTTTTCTTTAGAATTCTCATAGTTTCCGAAGATGAAGCTTTTTCTTTTCTCTTTCCTCCTGTTTTCGGTTTATCTCCTGTATCGATAACCTGTTGTAGCTCTGCAGGGATTGGACGCATTCCAGATGTGGGCAAGGAACGATACGTCATAATAAGGTCATTTTCCATCAGAACTTTTGCTAACATCACCTCCGAGATTGAACCAATGAAATCAAAATTTTGTGGATTTGACATGACGAACATTGTGGTCTGTAGCTTGGGGATATTCGTCATCAAGGAGTCCTTCATCACTTGTAACACCCTGTTTTGAATTGATTCCTAGTCTGAGGTTGTGGCCCGAAGATTGGTCATCATAAGGATTAGGGCTTTTGAAAAGGTAAGATCTAGGCCTATTTGGGTGCGAGTGAGGTATTAAAAGTGATACGGGTGTTCGGTTCGTGTTTTGGAGCCTAGGGATATTTCAGTAAAGTGTCAGCTCGGGATTTTGTGAAAAATGGACTTATGTTCGGAAGGTCTTACGAAAGGTATGAGTTGATAGAAGTGTAGGACTTCTCGTCACCTTTCTATAGATATAAGGATTGTCGTAATCAGGTTTATAACGAAGAAGTAATGGCATTCGGAAGTTTCGTGGTTTTCAGGCTTTGCCGATTACGCGAGGCGTACACAAAGCGTACGCGGGGCATAGTAGTGAAGAAGGTAACTTGGAGTACATTGGGCGTACTGACCAGGATGGTCATGAATGTTCCTCGGAGTACGCTGGGCGTACCGTATGTATGCTGGGCGTACGCCAGTCAGACCAGAACTCTATTTTAGGGTCTTGGACCCTATTTAAGCTCCTTATCTCATAACCTAACCCTAATATCTTCAGCCTCCACCCCTCTAAACCATATAAATCGACCCTTAGCCCTCATTTGAGTGATTTTTGAGCTTGGATGGCCATTAGAGGAGTATTTTGGGGCTTTTGAAGAAGGTGTTCATTCTTGAAGACTCATTGAAGAAGATAAAGCTTTTAGATCCAGAACTACACCAACTTTTGGCTCTCATTTGAGGTATAAATTCTTAAACTTGGTGGTTACTTCCTTAAGATCTCTTATGTTGAGTTTTTGGAACTTTTTGGTCCCAAGGATGAAGCTTTATGGGTCAAATCCAATTCTTAGGCTTAGGGTTGTCACCCTTGGTGCTATTTGAGACCCTAACACAGAAAGTTGGCGTCTTGAAGGTCTTAATGGGTTCATGCATGAGTTAGGGTCACTTTTATGGAAGTAGAATCCTATTTTTGGAGTTTGGGTTTGTTTGGGGCATGCAAAGTCACCAAGTTAGTGACTTTATGGGTTTAGACGTTAAGTATAGCTCAGATCTGTGATTTGGACTTGTTGGATCAAGTATTAAGCACTTAATGGATTTTGTGCATGAGCTGTTTGTACGTTGGGTGTACTATGTAGTATGTTACACGTACAGTCCATTTTCCCAGTACGCTAAGTGTATAGAAGAGTTACGTTGGGCGTACGCTCTCAGGAGGGCTTGGGCCTTAGTGGAATTCAGACCTTTGGGCCCTAATGGTTTTGGGCCTAGATTTGCTGATTATTAGGCCTGAATGTATCTTTGGGCCAATATTGTAATAGTTGGGCCTATTAGGCCTTGTGGCCTAATATAGAAATGGACTTCACATTTGTGGGCCTCGGTTTGGGCCAATTCTTGGACTAGGTTGTTGTGGGCCTTCGTGGGCCAATTGGGGGTAGGGTTATCGATTAAGGAGAATATTAGGCTTTAGGATAAGGCCCATCAGAAAGGTCCGGGCCCAATTTGGAAAATTGGGCCATTGATGGTTTTATGGACATTATAGTGTTGGGCTTTTGTTTTTGGTTTGGGCCTTAGTTTTGGATCATACTGGGCTAGGGGTACAATGGTCATTTTACCCCATGCATGGATTAAGGATTATGCTATGGGACCTAATTGCTAATTGGGTATATTGATTGGTATTGATAGCTCAGGAAGTGGACACGGCAGCAACTAAGGATTTCATTCGGGAAGCGTCTGCATTCGAAGTGAGTCTTCTCACCATATCAACGGGTCTAAGGCACCAAGGCCGACCCATTTAATTTTATATGGATTGATAGTTGGTTATGTAATATGTCGCTAGGACATTTGTATGGAAGTCCCTGAGGGGTTCCCGTGGCAATATATTAAGACCATGAAGAGGTTCCCATGGCATTTGGTATAAGTCCTTGGAGGGTTTCCATGGCTTCCTAGTATGGTTGCTTGTTTAGCTCGTATGATATTTCCATGATTAGTGTAGACCACGTGGAGGTTCCCACGGCAATTGGCCAAGACCACGTTGATGAGAATTATATTCTCTAAGATCGATAGATTCAAACAGATATTAATAAGATAACAACAAGAACATAAAATGATAAACACCAAGATGAATCAAACGAGTGTCGAATGACTAATATGCTCCATCTTAGAAGAATTCAATGAGAATTGCTACTGTAGAGGTGTGCTAGGGTTACAATAAAAGATCTTATCAAAATAATAATCAACAAGCGTAATCTCTATAATGCATGCATGTACTATATATATATATATATATATATATATATATATATATATATATATATATACACACACACACACACACACACACTAAACCCTAAACCAAAACACGGCTGGAGAGGCCCAAACCGAGAACACATTGGACTAAACTACCAAAGCCCAATAACACAACCTCTTAGACTCAGCAATCTCCCCCTTTGCGCCAATTGAGGCGAGAGATCACTTCGGTTAAGTAATGGTGGTTTTCTTCACAGTTTTGAAAAGCTTCGGTATGAGGGCAAGTAGAGTTTGACGAAAGTTAATATACCACCGAAGCATATCCGAAAACAACTTCTTGTCTGCATCACTGTTCTGATCAAACCTGTAAATGATCTCAAGAATATGATCCAAGCATGAGGTGGAGAACATGTGTTTGTCAGCAAGAGTGAACATACATTTTTTACCTTCGCCCCCTGGTGAACATGACTGTGTGAAACTGTGCGTCGATCTTTCCCTTCATCATCACATTGATCTTGCTTGCCTTCCCAATTGGCTTGATGATGGGCTTCTTTCTCAGGGCAGAGGCGATCTCCTGATCTGTCTTTACAACTTCAAGAATATAACTCACCAGCATTCGCTTGATGTGATCAATGATAGGCTCATACTCTTGTTGATTGGTTAGTAAGATATTGTTCAGGAGGATCCAATCATGAGGACCAGATTCGGCAGATCAGCAAAGGAGATCGTATGGACCGAACTGTCTGAGCCTCGGGTCACTTTGAATTTGATGTTGATGAACTTCCCTGCCGAAGTGGGTTTCAACACCTTGACTGTTGTTATCTTCTGATTACTCCATCTCAGGTATTGCGGTTGAGAGAATGCAAGATAATACTCGATTAGGTCTCGATCAACCTTCGGGTTAGGAGAAGGGATGGAAACAGTTGACTCGAAACAATGAAAGATAAATGCCTTTCGGGTGATTGGCATGTCAAATTGAGAATCCTTGGAATTTTAAAGATTCAACGAAAGGACCGGTTCGAGCCAATGTGTGCTTGGAGATTCGATTACCTCCTTCATAAGTTTTTCCATCGTCCACAGAGGGAACATGGATTTCCTTCGTTCCAAGGCATCGTTCGCTTCTTTTTGTTTCTTCTCCCTTTCAATTTCTTCATTCGCCTTACGAAGCTTTTCATCAAGCTCTCATTCATTTTGTTTGACTTTAAGATTTTCAGTTTTGGAGGCTTTTCCTTCGATTTCGACCACATCTTCGATTTCAACCTCATAATCATCACCAATTTTCTTCTTTCGTTTGTCCTTCATACTGCCCGAAGCTTCATTACCCTTCGGTTCAATAGTGACTTTTGGTTGTTAGATGGGTTTGCTTATTGGAGGTTGTTGTGATTGACCTTCGCTAACATCTTCTCCCCCTTGTTTCGGAGGGACAACAGTCTCCAGAACACCTTCAATCCTGCTTAGAATGTCTAGAGCAGGTCTAAACTTCTCAGCCAAGTGGCGTCGAACCGAGATAGTAAGAACTGAGTCATGTGCTTCCAGAAGATGTAGAAGAATGGAATGCACATCACCAACGCTGCTCTTGATGACAACTCGCTCTAAATTGAGTTCATCATTCTCTTTTAGAACCTGGTTGAGCTTCAGAGCTTGAGTTTTGACTTTGGTGGTTTTGAGAGCCAGTTCATCCATGAGCTTGTTTTCCATGACTAGATCAGCTTGAAGTTTATCAAGACGCTAATTGATGGAAGATTGAAGCTCAGTGTAGTCAGATTTGATGGCGTGGTGTGCATCCACAAAATGCTTCTTTTCAGCTTGAAGCGAGCTGGTAAGAATATCAACCGAAGCATTCACCATATGAGCATTCGTCTGAGCTGCAGCCTAAAGAGAATCAAGAAAAACATGAGCATCAAAAATTAGTTTTTCGACGTTTGCGGTCGCTTGTTTGTAATCTTTAGTGGATTCATCAACTTCAATAGAAGCTTTCTGGCAGTAGTAAGTGGAAGCATCTATAGCTTTAACGACATTAGAAATGGTAATGTCATGCTCTATGACAAAGGTTGCCAATAGAGCCTTGATTGCAGCTTCAGAATACACCTGAGTTGGAGTAGAGGAGAAATAATAGAGCATTTGATCAAGCTTGTCATTTAGATTCTTTAAATGCTTCTTCGTGACCGGAGCATCATCATCATCATCGCTTTAAACACAATATGGGCTAAAATAAACATAATCAAACTCCATTTCTGCTCTGCCAAGAACAATATCAGATTCGTGTGAGGGAGGTGGGGATAAAGGTTTTGAGGTAATTGGTGGTTCAGATTCTGAAGTAGGTGCCCCCGTATCAGATACGTTGACATGAACTTGAGGTGGAGTTATAGTGGTAGTGGTTGTGGTAACTTTTGTGAATAAAGGAGTGGGAATTGGAATTTAGGTTGTAGTGGAAGAGGAGATGGGAGGAGGACATGGAGCAATGGTAATATGAACCGATTGAGTAGGAGATAGGGAAGTGAGTTTCGGTAACCTTCATGATCTGGTGAGGGTGGAGTTGAATTACCTCGAAGTGAACTTTTGTGTTGAGAAACATCATCATCACTAGACTCTGGTTCGGGCTGTGGATCAGATGGAACATAGTCTGAGTCACTTGATGAAGGAGCCTTTGGCTTAAGCGCCTTCTTCTTAGTCTTACGTTTATTTGGAGCCGAAGGAGCTGCTTGTTCAGGCTTTTGCTTCTTGGGAGTAGAAACTTTAGAGGATTGACCATCCTTCCCCCCTTTTCTTGCAGGCTTCTTCCCTCGTTTCGTCGGTTTTTATGCTGCGTCCAACGAACTTTGCATTTCAGGAGTAAGCTGCCTTGGTCCTGAAGGAGGGAGCTTCTTGTACTCATTCATCAATTTGCTTTTAGTGGAGACACAACGATACATTGATTTCGAAACCGAGCCAATAAACATGAACTTCGATGGATCAGAAACGATTATCTTTTTCGTGTGAAAGGTAGCAATCGATGACATTAAGGAGTCATCCATTGTTGGAACTTGAAATTTCTCCATCGCCTAGTGAGTAACTAAAGTCCAAATCCTAGCATAGGAGATTTCAGAGTAGCGAGAAGTAGAACTGAGACTTTGAGCCAGTTGAGACCATAAGATAGATCCAAAGACCATGTTAACCCATGGTACAGACCATAAAGAAGGGTCATAAATGTCTTACTTGCCCCATCGGACCCAACAACCCACATAAATGATTTTTTAATTTCCAAACTGTTATCGATTCCTATATTCCAAACAGGCTTTCGTAACCGTAACTACACTTGCTTGATAAAATCGATCAACTTCTGTGTAGCTTCAGATTTCTGTTTAAGAAAGAATACCTAAGAAAATCGTGAAAAATCATCAAAAATAACTAAAATATGTTTGTTACTGCCAATGCTTTCTATTGCCAATGGATCACAAAGACCAATGTGCATTAACTCAAGTGGTTCGATGATCTTGGTATTCATGATGGATGAATGACTCTTTCGAGTTTGTTTTCCAAGTTCTCAGGCAGCACACAAGTGTTTTTTCTCGAATTTCAATAGTGGAAGACTCCGAACAAGGTGACCAAGCATGAGCTTATTGATATCCTTGAAGTTCAGGTGAGAAATCCTTCTGTGCCATAACCAACTATCGCTTAAAGATGCTTTTGTGAGTAGACAAATAGAGGGTTTTCCTTGAATCGGATTGAGGTTAAGAGGGTACATTTCTCCTTTTCTTTTCAACTTTATAATAACCACTTTTGTTTTCTTCTCGACGATTTTGGAACCTTCATCGTCAAAGGAAACTTTAAGCCCTGTACCTATAAGCAATTGTGAAACACTGATCAAATTATGTTCTAAGCCCTCAATCTATGCTACCTTTCGGATTGTATATTCGCCATTGGTTATTATTCCATAGCCTTTTATTTTACCACTGGCGTTATTTCTGTATTTTACTTTTCCACCGTCTTTTAAAGTTCGAAACTCTCTCAGTTTTGATTTCCTTCTAGTCATGTGACAAGAACAGCCGCTATTTATGTACCATTCCGAATCGTACTGTTCATCACGCATTACTTGAATGAGGTTTAGGAACCCAAACCGATTGCGTCCTTGTGAGAGTTTTTTTTATTGGATAAATTTTTGTTTTATCTATCCCAAATGATTTTCCTATTAAAGTCTTGTTTTCTCCTTTCTCTATTTTGTAGACCTCCATTTTGTTGTCACAAAGATTTATTTCAACAAAGTTTGATCTTATATTATTAATATGCTTTTTGTGATGTAAAGACATCTTTTCCATAAACTCATTTTCTTCTTTTCTCATCTTTGATTCACACTCTTCAAGAATAACTTCTGGTGTGGAAACAACTTTCTTTTTGACATAAAATTTTTTTGTTTTAGCAACACATTTTGAAACTTGAGTTTTTGGAGAAACATGACTTTAGTTTTTCAATTTGAGACAAATTTTATTCTGATTTGGAGCTTTTGGTGAACAAATAGAACTTTGATTAGAATTCATTGTTTTATTTCAAAATTGTTTTCTTTTGGCTAAGTTCTTTTATATTGAGCATTCATTTACCTTTTTATTTCAATGATTTCCTCAATTGATTTCTGAATAGGTGCTTTCGGTTTTGCTTTTCTTTGAGGAGCTTTTCTTTGAGGAAAATTATGCTTTTCAAATGAAGAATCACTTGATACATCTTTTGTACCACTTGGTCGATCCTGAGACATCATAACCATTGCTCATACGATTCAGAGGTTCTGAAACATATTTTCCTTTAGATTTCCAAGATGTCATTTCCGAAAGACCTTTCGTTTCATCTGCATTATCAATTGGCTTTGAACAAAAGTGTTCTTCACAACCTTTTGCATTATCAGAAGTAACAATGTACATTAAATTAGAAGTGTCATTTTTGTCCAGTCCTGATTTTACAAAAACTATTGGGTCTAATTGGGTTGCGTCATTAGGCTCGGTGCTTAGCCCAGTTTTGTTATCCGGTTTAGGTCTGTCCAACCATGATTGATTTATTAGGGTTTAGTATTTAAGGTGCATGCATGCATCCTTAGTACACATCGCTTTTATTATTTTCATTATTGTACTACAGTGGAAGTTCTTCATCGAGCTCTGCTGAGGCGTGACTACTTTGAATCATTAAGCATTATTTGATTCCATCTTGTGTTTTTTTGTGTTTGCTTGTTTGTTTTTGCTGTTTAATTTGTTAAAGATCTAATCGATCAAAGAGTTTTTCAACTCAACAATAGGTATCAGAGCAGGAGACTGTGTAATCCATACACATCTCTTCTGTAGATGAAGATCTTAGGGTTTTTCCACTTTGATTGATCCTGTTAGAACTGTCATTATCTATTAACGTAGTTCTTTAAATCAATCTTACCCTAACATTATTTACAAGTCTGATCTTTAGCAGGTTTTTTAAACAAACATAGTCCATGTCCATGGATGATTCCCAGTCAAACCCAATCAATATCTCTAACAGTATTGGATCGACGGCGAGAATTCCCATACTGTACACTCAGGACTATGAAGTCTGGACGCATCACTTTGAAGACTACGTGATTGGTTCAGAAGACAACGGATACTTGATTTGGGAGGTGATAACAGTTGGTCCATTCGCTCATTCAAGCACTTTAAGAGTTGTCAAAACTCAAAAGGAGTACAATCAACTCGTTAATGATGTGAAAGACATACCCCAAGATGAGAAAGAAAAGTTTCAGTGCAACATCAAATCCTTAAGGATGATTAGGTTTGCTTTACAATCGGACACATTTCGATTGGTGGGTTCATGCACAACAGCAAAGGAGATATGGGATAGGTTGAAGGAACTATATTCCACGGATGAAGATCTTGAGCATTCCATCCAAACTTTATTTCTCTCGGAATTTGGTGACTTTAAGCAGAAGCCTGAAGAGAAGCTCATTCAAGCTTTCGATCACTTTAATCATTTTCTTAGTAAGATGATAAAGCATGGGATAGAAAGGAAAGTCATTGAACAAATGGTCACATTTATGAATGGCCTTAGAACCGAATGGATGGCCGTGGTGTCCATTGTGAAAGCACACGAACAATTTAAGTCTTACTCTCTTGCAAAGCTAGTTGGAATATTGAAGTCACATGAGAGTGCAGTATCTAAAGAAACGAATGTGGTTTATGGCATGGGATCGTTAGCTCTAATCTCAAAAGGAAAGAATGACGCTGAAGAAGAAGAAGATTTAGATCTTTTTGAGTATGATCTAACAAGTGAAGATTTTGCATTAATGGTGTCTAATCCCAAGAAGTTCATCAAAAGAAGATTCCCAACCAATAAGAACCGAAACTAGCAGGGAAGCTACAGTTCTGAGAAAGTGAAGGAGGAACCGAAGAGTGTCTCACAGACAGAAGAACCAAAGAAGGAAGCCAAACTTGGCAGTGACTCAGGCTTTAATTGTCACTATTATGGAGGCAAAAACCACTTTGCCAACGATTGTATGTTGAGAAAGAAGTTTGAAAAGAATGAAGAGGATGATGAGGAAGCAAGCCTTCTACGTTGATTGGATGAAATCAAGAAAAAGAAAGTTGGATCTCATAACACAACGAATGCTTTAATTGTGCAGGGAAATACTGTTGATGATGAATTTGGCGGTGTTGAAGTTTGGTCGACTGATTCTGAAGATGAGGAAGTAAGGAAGCCCACTCATGGCAGGGCCTTGTTAGTGAAAGAAGGAAAAGTTGTTGGAAGTGTCTAATGGTGACTTCTGAGGTGTCACAAATGAGAGGTTATACCACCGATGGGGGCCGAGATGAAGCGAAAGAGTGAGAAGATAGGTGCTTTGCAGCGAAACCTGTCAGTGTGCAGATCAATGAATGCGATGAGTTGATAAAAAAAGGTACAATCTATTCGTGTTTCTTTAAATATCCCCATCACAAACTATGAAAATGAACTAAATGGATTAAAATTTAAATTTTCTATTATAAGCGGTAGTTTATCTCAAACTAGCGTCACAAATTCTAACCTAACTGATCGAATCAGTAGGGTATCATCGAAGAGTGAGGAAAGGCATTTTTGGATAGAGAAAAAGGAGAAGGAGTTGATTAGGTCTAGGGATGAAACAATTTATTTGCAAAGAGATCATTTAAAGCTTTTGAAACAACGGAATGTTTTTAGTTTAATTGCTCAAAGATTATATTCCAACATTACTCAACTGCATCTTAATTATGATATGGGAAAGAAGATACATCGTATGATTTTACCCTTCCTTGAGTTCAAGGAGGATGAAATTATGCCGATGCATACAACTGTGAAAACATTGTTTCTTCTGATGATATCTCTCCCTCTTGCAAAATTGGTCTTGAAAAAATAGAGTCCTTCATAAAGTCAAAAGACCATAAGGAGATGCTCAAAAAGTTGTTGGATGAAAATGACAAACTAAAGATCAAAACCGAAACTATACAGAAATTTGACTCAATGAATGCCAAGTTGAGTTCAAAAAATAAAATTGACATAGAAAACACTTCTGAATTCAATGAGGAGGATGATATGAGTGAAATATCTGTAGAGATGAGGTGGACTGTTTTGAATTTGTCAAGAGCGAACCCAAAACCAATAAAAATCTTATTTCTGAAAATTCTGTTGAGTTCGCTCGCTCATCAAAAGACAAGACTAAAGTCCTCAAGGCAAAAGCTGTTGTATATCAAAAGATTCAAACAACTCCAAATCAAGTTTACACAGTTCAAGGAGTTACACAGCAACAAACAGTCGAACTAACGACATTAGTAGAAGAAGATAATGCTGATGGCTGCGATGTGTTTTTCTGGTCAGCACTGATAGATAATGCTGATGAAACAGAATGTCTGTCTCAGAAAACATCATGGAGAGTGAAAGGTAGGTATGTGGCAGAACCACTTAATGATCCTACTCGATTTGATGTGCCGAGTACAAGTGGTACTAAAATTGACTTAGACGATCCAGTCAAGATGTCAAGCGAAACCTTTTCTCTAAAGAGCAAAAGTCATGCTCAAGTACCAAAGCGAAAGGCCAACATCCATAAAACTCCAAAACAAGTGTTAGAGAGAAAGCATCAACGAAATTTAAGATACAAGAAGAATTTCACTGAAAGGAAGCAGTTTTGGCGATCTCAAAATCCTAATTACGTTCGCTATGTAAAAGCTTCTAAATCAAAAGAAGAAACAAAAACAAACTCAGCTCCTCATAGTCCTCAGAATCAGGATAACCGAAAGATGAGTTTCGGTCCTCGGAATCAGGACAACTGAAAGATGAGTTTCGGTCCTCAAAATCAAAATAACCAAAAAAGATCTTTGGTACAAAAGGACACAATAACCAAAAGAGAAGTTTCAGTCATCAGATGAACGACAACCGAAAAGGAAGCTTCGGTCCTCAATGTGTGAGAAACCAAAAGGATGGTTTCGGTCCTAAATCATCCTTTGAGAGGAACCAAAGGGAAGGTAGTTTCGGCTCCCAACCAAGTAAGGGCAATAATCAAAAGTTTTACACTAACCCCAAATCTCATCCTTCTCATTCTTATTCACAGAATGATAGAGAAGGCAAAGGAAAGCTCCTTCCAGAAGTTGAAAAGAAGATGGCGTTTGTTTCCAAAGTGAAGAACCAAAAGATTGCTAACGTCAAATCAAAAACTAAATCTGAAAAGTTCAAATCTAATAAAATCAAAGTTTACACCATAAAAAGAAAAGATGAAACAACTCTAATAAAAAGTGTTGGGTAGCGTTTATATATGCTTGCATGCATATTGACGGAGTGATAGAAAACGATTATTACGATAGATCAGAGCATTATTTCTTTATCGTTCCTGTAACCCTAAATCCTCTACAGTGGAAGTTCTTTATCGAGCTCTGTTGAGGATTGTTTGAATCAATCATTCGACATATTGTGATTCAACTTTGTCTTGTTTACTGTTTACGTTCTTCATAATACCTGTTATAAAGATCTAATCGATCTTCAAGTTTATTTTAATATCTTATCAATTGGTATCAGAGCAGGAGGCTGTGTAATTCATACACTTCTTTTCTGTGAAAAAGGTTACGATTAGGGTTATTCCGTATTTACTGATATTTATTGAGCCGTCATCCCATAATTGATGTAACTCAACATTTATTTGTGTTGCCCTAATTTAATATATTACAAGTCTGGTCTTTTAAACAGGTTATTCGATCTAACATGGACGAGTCACAATCCAATCCCATCAACATCTCAAACAGCGTTGGATCAACGACAAAGATTCCCATCCTTTACACCCAAGATTACGAGGTCTGGGCACATCACTTTGAAGACTATGTTATAGGATCTGAGGAAAATGGATACCTCATCTAGGAAGCAATAGTATCTGGACCATTCGCTCATTCAGCAACTTCAAGAATTATTAAGACTCAGAAGGAGTATAATGATCTTTTGAAGGACGTTAAAGATATTGCTCAAGACGAAAAAGATAAATTTCAGTGCAATATTAAAGCATTGAGATTAATCAGATTCGCTCTTCAATCTGACACTTTCAGGCTGGTGAGTTCATGCACAACTGCCAAAGAAATATGGGATAGGCTGCGAGAGTTGTATTCTACGGACGAGGATCTTGAGCATTCCATTCAAACCTTGCTGTTGTCCGAATTTGGTGAATTCAAGCAGAGCCCTGAAGAAACTGTGACTCAAACGTTCGATCGCTTCAATCATCTTCTTAGTAAGATGATTAAACATGATATTGAAAGGAAGCTGATTGAACAAAAGGTCACGTTTTTAAATGGCCTTAGATCTGAGTGGAGAGCTATAGTGTCCACAGTTAAAGCGCATGAGCAATTCAAATCCTATTCTCGGGCGAAACTGGTAGGCATTCTGAAGTCTCAAGAAAAGATCGTGTTACAGGAGAAAAATGTGGTTTCAAGCTTGGGTTCATTAGCCCTTTTGTCCAAAAGCAAAGCTGTGACGGAAGATGAAGACCTCAACCTAGAGGATTATGACCTTACCTTTGAAGACTATGCAATGATGGTGTCAAACCCAAAAAGGTTCATCAAGAAAAGATTCCCCACCAACAAGAACAGAAATTGGCAGGGAAGTTATAGTTCAGAAAAGTTCAGGGAAGAACCGAAGGTAGAAGAACCAAAGAAGGAACCGAAAGCTGAAGGAGATTCGGGAGTAAGCTGCTATTATTGTGGAGGAAAGAACCACTATGCAAAAGATTGTGTCCTCAAGAAAATGGAAAAAAAGGATGATGAAAAGGATGAAGAAGCTTTGTTGTTGAAAAAGCTGGATGAGATCAGGAAGAAGAAATCTACTGCTAACCCTTCTATGAATGCTTTAATTGTGCAGGGTTCGGTAGCTGATGATGAGTTCGGTGGCGTGGAGGTCTGGTCAACCGACTCTGAAGATGATGAAGTAAGGAAGCCTTCTCATGGAAAGGCTTATGTGGCGAAAGAAGAGAGTAGTGGTGGAAAATGCTTGATGGTGTCCGATGTATCTCAGATGAGGGGATACAACACAGATGGTGGGAATGAAGACGCAAAGGAGTGAGAGGACTTGTGCTTCACAGCAAAACCGCTTAGCGTACAGTTCAACGAACTTGATGATTTAATCAAGAAGGTACAATCCATTTTTATTGCATTCAAAGTCCCACAAATCTCATATGAAAAAGTGTTAAAAAATGTTAATTCAAGAATCTCTCATCTAGACAGCAGTTTAACTCAAACACGAGTCACCAATTCTAACCTAACTGACCAAATAAGCGGGGTATCTTCAAAAAGTGAGGAACGAAGGATGTGGATCGAACTGAAGGAGTCAGAGTTAATCAAAACCAAAGATGATAACATTTATTTGCAAAGAGACAATTTAAAGCTTTTAAAACAGAGAAATGTTTTTTGTTTGATTGCTAAACGTCTTTATACTAATATCACTCAGCTTCATTTGGACTGTGAAATAGGACAAAAGATTCATCGCATGATTTTACCCTTCCTTGAGTTTAAGGAGGATGAAATTGATGCTGAAGCATATAATTGTGAAAGTGTTATTTCGTCTGAGGATGTTAATCCGTCATATATGTATGGTCTAGACAAAATCGAATCTTTCATAAAGTCCAAGGACCATAAGGACATGCTGAAAAACCTTTTGGATGAAAATGATAAACTGAAACTGAGGACCGAAACCATACAAAAATTTGACTCATTGAATGCCAACTTGAGTTCAGAAAATAAAATTGATGTTGAAAATGCATCTGAGCTTAATGAGGACGACAATATGAGTGAAATTTCTGTAGAGGACACAGTTGATTGTTCAGAGTTTGTCAAGAGCGAACCCAAAAACCACAAGAATCTCATTTCAGAAAATTCGGTGGAGTTTGCTCGTTTGTCCCAACAAAAGTACCCGATCCTTGCAGAAAAGGCAGTAGTATATCAAAAAGTTAGAACCACTCCAAATCAGGTGTATAAGGTCATAGGCGTAACCGAACATCAGACTGTTGAACTCACAGCCATTGTAAACGAAGACAATGCTGACGGATGCGATGAGTTCTTCTGGTCAGCTCCCATCGACAACGCTGACGAAACAGTTGGTCTGTCAGAAAGGACTTCATGGAAAACCAAAGGCAGATATGTGCCAGAGCCTTTGAACAAGCCTGATAGCTTCGACGTGCCAAGTACCAGTGGTACAAAAGATGTTCCTCAAGAAAAAAGAATTCCTGCTAAAGGAGTCACTCCATTAAGCGAAAAATCATCAGTTCAGAGTGAACCAGCTGAAGGAAAGCAAAAACCAAAAGCGAATATCCATCGTCAGCCGAAGAAGGTGAGAAATCAGAAACAACAAAGAAATCAGAGATACAAGAAGAATCTCTCTGAGAGAAAACAGTTCTGGCGATCTCAAAATGCATATTTCTCATATCGTGACAGAAACTTGAAGTCAGAGAATAACACTGTAAGGTCACAAGAATGTCAAAACAATCGAAAGCAAAGGTTCGGTTCAGAGGACAACGTCAACCGAAAGCAGAGGTTCGGTTCCGAGAGCAAAAGCGACCAAAGATCTAGGTTCGGTCCCACTAATGATCAAAAACAAAAGGGTCACTTAGAATCTCAAGTCAAGAAATCATCTCAGTCTAACTTCTCTCGTTCTTCTTTTAATTCTTCTAATTCCTCTCAACCTCATTCTAAATCCAATTCTTTTAATGCTCAAAATCCAAAATCTTCAACAGATTTGAAAGGAAAATCGAAGGTTTCCTCAGTCAAAACCGATCAAAAGCATTCCAATGTCCCAGTGCCTGAACCAGAAACCAAACCGAAAGTAACAAATCCTAATATAATTAAGGTTTTCACCATTAAAAAGAAAGATGAAACAACTTTAATAAAAAGAACATATTTGGTTGACATCTCTCTTACTATTCCTGTTACTATGAAAAGCTCACATGGACCCAAGAAACTTTGGGTTCCTAAATCTGCTTAATTTTTGCAGGTTATCAGTGACGAGCAGTTTGACGAAGAATGGTACATTGATAGTGGCTGCTCGCGTCACATGACAGGAAGGAAGGAGGAACTGAGGGAGTTTCGGTCTCTTTCAAACGGTGGAAATGTCAAGTTCGGGAACAACTCCTTTGGCACCATAAAAGGCTATGGAATGATTACAAACGGTGATTTCACGATAAGGAAGGTTGCATACGTAGAAGGACTACAACACAACCTCATCAGTGTATCTCAGCTTGTTGGAGGTACCGGTCTCAAGGTTTCATTCGATGATGAGGGTTCGGAGATAATTGAGAAGAAAACGAAAAGAGTTATTCTCAAATCAGAGCGAAAAGGTGAAATGTTTCCCCTGAACCTCAAACCCATCAAAGGCAATCCAGCTATCTGCTTGTTATCCAAAGCACAATCTGACGAAAGCTGGTTGTGGCACCGAAGGCTCTCTTATCTCAACTTCAAAGATATCAACAAACTTGTCACAGGTGGTCATGTTCGAGGTCTTCCATTGCTCAAATTCGATCGAGAACATTTATGTGCTGCGTGTGAAATGGGAAAGCAGAGTCGTCAAATTCATCCATCTATTATAAACACTAAAGTTGTTGAACCACTAGAGTTACTTCATATTGATTTGTGTGGTCCATCATCTATCGAAAGCATCGGCGGTAGCAAGTACATCCTTGTTATTGTTGATGACTTTTCGCGTTTTACATGGGTGTTCTTTTTAAAGCACAAATATGAAGCGACACTCAAACTGAAGACGTTTATCAAGTATATTGAAGTACAGCTAAAGAAAGTCGTTCGTAACATCAGGAGCGATAATGGTCTAGAATTCAAAAATAAAGAATTAGAAGAATTCTTAGCCGACAAAGGAACCGGTCATAACTTCTCAGCTCCCTACACTCCTCAACAAAATGGGATTGTCGAAAGATGAAACTGTTCGTTGTGCGAGGCGGCCCGAAGTATGCTAAGTTTCGCCTCCTTACCTTTATACTTTTGGGCTGATGCTATTTCTGCTGCTTGTTTTACACAGAACAGGTCATATCTCAATAAGCGCTTCACTCTCACTCCTTATGAGATCATCAACAACAGGAAGCCAAATGTCAAGTTTTTCCATGTGTTCGGTTCAAGGTGTTTCATCTTCAATTCTAAAGAACACCGCAACAAGTTTGATGTCAAAGCCAATGAAGGGATATTTTTGGGCTATTCTCTCACTTCTAAAGCCTACAGGGTATTAAACAAGCGCTCGAGGAAAATAGAAGAAACTTACTACATGACTTTTGATGATAGCTATGTCAAAAAGCTAAAGGCCAACGAAGACACAGCTGGAGAAATCTTTCCTCAAACTGGCCAAGTCACAGCCTCAATCGCAAACCTCTTTGAGAAGTTTGTCGAGTTATTTGATGAACCAGAAAAGGCAACTCTCTCAGAAGCGAGTGCAGCAAACAACAAAGTAGATCATATGAAGAAACTCATCGATGATGCTGCAAAGAGAATGAATGAAGGAGGATCAAGTTCTGACGACCCTCCACAGCACGATACTTCAGTTGAGGGGGAGGGCATATCTTCGTCATCACAGACGAGCTCACATGTTGAGGGGGAGAACTGTTCTCAAGCTGCTCCCGAACGCACTTCACCAACCGAAAGTGCCTTACCACCCGAAGGTGCATCAACACCCGAAAGCTCGATGCCACCCGAAACCCCTGTAGCTCCAGAAACTCAAGACACATCAGAAAGCTTATCTGTCGAGGGGGAGAATGCTAATATACTTGAAGACGATGGTAGTCAATCTGAACTAGAAGAGATGGTAAACGCTGAATTGGATCCATCTTATGATCCAAATTACCCTCCTCTCGTCAAATAGACCAGGGATCATCCTGTTTCGCAGGTTGTCGGTAATGTCTCTGAAAATGTGCTGACCCGATCACAACTAAAGGCAAAACAAACTTCCCTATTTTCAAAAGTCGAATTATGCATGTTTAACTCCTTCGTCTCAAAAGTTAAACCAAAGACAGTTAACACTGCTCTTGATCACTCCGATTGGGTTCAAGCTATGCAAGATGAATTAAATGAATTCGAAAGGAATAAAGTTTGGCGACTCATTCCAACTCCTCCAGATGCCTCAGTTGTTGGTCTCAAATGGGTCTTCCGGAACAAAATGGACAAGGAAGGGAACGTGATACGAAACAAAGCACGTCTGGTAGTGAAAGGATACTGTGAGGAGGAAGGAATTGACTACGAAGAGACTTTCGCTCCTGTAGCTAGGCTGGAATCCATTAGAATATTTCTCGCCTATGCTGCACACAAAAACTTTGAAGTCTACCAAATGGACGTCAAGTGTGCATTTCTCAATGGAGAACTTGAAGAAACAGTGTACGTGGAGCAACCTCCTGGATTCGTAAATGAAAGGTATCCTAATCATTGTTATATTTTGGACAAAGCCGTGTATGGACTGAAACAAGCTCCGAGAGCCTGGTATGAAATGCTGACAAAGTTTTTAAAGATGTCCAAATTCAAACAAGGTTCGGTTGACCCAACCTTCTTTCGTAAGAAGGAAGGTAACCACCTTATGATTGTTCAAATTTATGTCGATGATATCATCTTTGGCTCTACGAATCCCAGCTTAACGGCTGAATTCAGAAAGCTGATGGAGACTAAATTTGAAATGAGCTCAATGGGTCCAATTAACTTTTTCCTTGGTTTAAATATTAGACAGGGACCCGAAGGCATCTTTATTAATCAGGAAGCTTACACGAAGACTCTCCTTGCAAAGTTTGGCATGATGGGATATTCAAAAGTCAAAGTTCCCATGGCGTTCGGCACCAAGCTTACTCCATCCTTGGATAAGCCAGCAGTAGATATTACGCTATATCGCCAGATGATCGGTTCATTGATGTATCTTACTGCTAGCAGGCCTGATATCATGTTCTCTGTTTGTTATTGTGCTAGATTTCAGGCGAATCCACGTGAACCTCATATGCTTGCAATCAAGAACATTCTTCGTTATCTCAAGCGAACTACCTCTTTAGGTCTATGGTATCCATCCAACTCGGGCTTCTTCGTTCAGGCCTACTCAGATGCAGACCTTGGAGGTTGTGGACTAGACAGGAAAAGCACCACTGGCGGCTGCCAATTCCTTGACGGGAAGTTGGTTAGCTGGCAATCAAAGAAACAAACGTGTGTGTCTTTGTCTACAGCTGAAGCAGAATACATTGCAGCTGCATCCTGTACTTCTCAAGTGATTTGGATCCAAAGTCAACTCCGAGATTATGGACTTAATATGAAAAAGATCCCACTATATTGCGACTCAGAAAGTGCAATTAGGATCTGTCATAACCCAGTGCAACACTCGAAGACTAAGCATATAGCACTGAGGTATCACTTCATTAAAGATCATGTGGAAGATGGGAATGTCGAAATTCATTTTGTTCGAACCACTGATCAACTGGCCGACATCTTCACCAAAGCTCTTCCTGAAGCATCGTTTAACAAAATTCTACAAGGGCTAGGTATGATGGAATCGGAATCGGTACCAAAGATTACCTCTCAAACTCAAACGTAAGAAGCGAAATAGACCAAACGTTTGGGTTCGGGTCTTGTACTAATGTACCGAAATGAACCGAACGCTCGGGTTCGGTTGAATCATCTGCTTTTCGCTCATCAATTAAAGGTAGTTTTCTTCGTTGTACACTATTTGTATAATTGCTCCTATTGCATTTCTTCTATTATCAAAAAAAAAAATTTAAATCTATTTTTGGTAACCGAAATAGACCGAACGTTCGGGTTCGGTTCCACAATTTTTCTTACCCGAAATAGACCGAACGCTCGGGTTCGGTTTCTTAAAATCTCACAACCGAAATAAACCGAACGCTCGGGTTCGGTTCCAAAGTTCTTTTATTTTTTTTTTCTTTTGGAACTTATTTTTTTATTTTTATTTTATTTTACTTATTTATCAAAAATTCCAAAAATATTTTTTTTTATATTTCATTTCCAAAACTCCAAAAATATTTTTTTTCTTTATTTTTTTTGGCTTTCCTTTTATGTGTGTGTTCGTTTATGAGGAAATTATTGAATTAGCTAAGTGTCCCTAGAAGCATGCTGCTGTATGTGTCCAAAGCCTCACTTGATTATGAATAATAAGCCTTACTGACTTGGTATAAACAAACCTTGTCTTCCCAATTAGGCTTTCTTATTTATTCTAATCATGAGCTACCTAACTCTTTTCTCACAATGAGATAAGAGTTTTCTGCTTGGTCCAGTTTTTCACAGCAGAGGTACTTTATTTTCTTACACCATCTAAACTGCATTTCTCCATCACTTTCGTTTCTCAACAGTAACCCTTGAGACTCTCAGAAATTACCACTGAGGTTTATGGTTACACAATTTCTGTGTTTATGATCTTAGTTTCGTGCCACTACGATCTAAGTGAAACCCAAAATTCAATACCTAATACGAATTGACGGTGAACAATTAATTTGCTCTAGTTTTCGCTAATGAATTGACGGATGTATCTTCATGAAATCTCCAATTTCTCTTTTGTGTGATTCCTATGAAATTGTTAAAAGCCATAACATTTCTTCCCTTGGGATCCAGTTTTTAATTTTTGTTGAGATTTTATATTTCTTCCCAGCCACTTTAAATTATTCCCAACCTACTTGTTCAACAGACTACACCGGTCTCACAAGTACCTCGTTCACTTTCTATCTTATATCAAGATTAGGAATGTTGAATCGAAGCAAAAGCCACCCTACTAAGCCTAATTAAAAGAAGTCTTTCAACACTTCTTAATAAGTGTTTGATCGTCATTCAACGGGAAACCACACCAACACTTTAAGGTCTTTCTTGACTTTGAAGAAAGAGATTCGTGCCCAAGATCATTTGTTTCGTGTCTTTATTGACATCACATTTTTCCCACAAATTATTGCTTTATTTCTTTTCTTTTACACCCTTAGCACGAAAATCTCTAATTTTCTAAAATTCAGGTTTCATTTGTTACAAGGCATTTTACTTGGATTGACAGTCGATTAAAGGATATGGTTGATTTTATTCCACGTGGCGGAATTGTTCAAAAGATGCCGTTACAATTTAAAGAGATAAGATATAGGCGTGCTGACTCAGGCGGGAGTCTAATCAATTTGATTTCAAACGGCGCTAAAAGGGCATGCGTGAGAATCGGAAGCGTTTTATATCCAAACGACGCAAGAAAGGCGCGTGTGAATCTGAAATGGTTCATATCCAAACGGCGCTTGATGGTAGGCGTGTTCTTTGGAATCTGACACTCTCTCTCATGCGTGATCATCGGCTAACCCTACTGTCACGCATCAGTCAACTCCGGAAAACTCTTCGTTTTTCGATAGAAGATTTGGGAAGATCTTTCTCTCTCCTTAACCCACAGTATAAAAGGCAACATTCTCTACCATTTACCTCTTTACTGCAATTAAAATTTCCGGAGCGCAAGAAATCCCTGAATCTTCACTGTTCATCATCTTCTTCCCTTTCTTCAAGCAATGGCAGATTCATCTTCCGTTCAAGCAACATCCCACATTCTGCCTATTCGCCCACAACAAAGCCTGATAATCGATTTATCTCCTCACATTTACGACGCCTTCATGTTCCCAATAATCGAGTGTTTAAGGTTTTCGCCGATTGCTCCTACACTTACAAGAGCAGAATCAGTTCCAATGGAGTTCTTGTCGTAGATCTTTGCGACTGCTCACTATGACAAGGCTGTGGATAGGATCTTCTTCGACATCTTTCAGCACAACGATTTTGCTCCCTGTTAGGGTTTGACGCTGACTCTACAAGGGTTAATCCTGAGACGATTCCCATGGGGCACTTGTTCAATATGTTTTACAACATGGGTTATACGGAGGTGCTTACTTCAGTCGCCAAGTTCAAGAAGTCTTGCCTACCGCCACAGTGGAACGGGATGTTCACTGTTTTATTCAAAGGACTCTCTGAAAGAAGCTCCGGTTCTGATGGTGCTAGCCGGTTGTTCTTATCGATAATGTATGGTGTCTACAATGGCATTAACATGGATTACAGGTCCATTCTGTGGCAACAACTCATCCAGAGTCTCTCCTCTACATCAAGGCATTCTGAAATTTCCTACGCCAGGTTCTGGACCTTGGTAACAAAATGGGTGATAGACAAGTACCACGTCCCCATTGTCGCTGGCTCTCCAATGTCTTCGATTGGTACATTCCATACCACGAAGATCATTATCTCAGATGCATCCAAGTTCCCATTCAACGGTTCCATTCCAGAGTCTATGTATGGTGATGTTCCCGCTGATAGCCGGATTATCAGAACTTACAAAGAATTTAAGCGTTCTGGTCCGAGGGATCTCACATCGAAGATGTTGAAGTCGATTCACGAAGCCGACAAGCCTGCTCCAAGAGGCAAGAAGGCTGAAAAAGGGAAACAGGTGGCGAAAGGGGCTAAACGCCCTTCTCCAAAGAAGAGGAAACCCACAAAGGCTGCTCAATCTCCGCAGCAAAAGAGGCGAAAAACCCAACCCAGGAGAAAGCTGGTTATCGCTTCTTCCTCAAGCGAATCTGAGGGAGAGAGTTCGGATTCTGAAGAGTCTCCACAAGGCAACACTCCACCCCGATCTCCTACCCCTGAAATTCAAATCCCTCCTTCTCCAATTCCCTCTCCTCCTAAAACTATTCCTACTTCTATTCCCACCATAAACCCCTTTACACACATTCCAAACACTTCCATCCCAATGCCACCACCAATATTCACCGAAGCAACCACAACATCCACTGCAGATGTTAGAGCCAACGTATCTGATACGGGGGTTCATACTGATGCAACCGAACCTCCACCAGCACCCGAAACCATAAACACAATCGAAACCCAAAAAGCACCCGAACCTACCCCTACACCTACACCCGAAACAACCCAACCCGAACATACCCAAACCACTGTACCACCAGCCTCACCACCACACCATCTCCCGGTCACGCCTCTGACGGAGACGACACTTTCCTTGGAGGGGAAACATGACGTTTGATTCGGTCTACTACAGTCCGTTTCAAGTTCAGAGCGATGATGATGATGACGCTCCGGTCACAAAGAAACATCTTAAGGAGCTCCATGACAAGGTCGACTTGCTCATTGCCTCTTCTTCCACGTCTCAATCATCACTCTCTGAAGCTGCTATTCAGAAGATTGTTGATGCTTTCTCAAGGGCTCAGCAAGATTCTATCGCTTCTGCAACCTCCGCCATCGATGCCTCAACGAAAGTCTGTCAGGCCGCGACCGAAAAAGTCGAAAAACTATTTTCTGATGCCTCTGCCCTGTTAAAGTCTTTACAGGAGATTGCTAATGCCACCAAGACTATGTTGGAACCGATTGTTCAACAGTTGGCCACGTTTGTCTCCACTGAGTTGAAGTCCTTCGCTTCATTACGTCAAACACTCTCCGACGACAACTCAGCATTTCGTGCTACTATTGACAAGCGTCTCTCAAAGCTCCAAGAAGATTTGGCTGCTGAGAACTCGTTGATGGATGTTTTAGCAAAGAAGACCACTGCCCTGAAGGTCAAGAGTGCTCAACTCTCCCATTCTCAACAGCAGATTGACTCTCTTCGGTCCGAAAGAGAGGTCATTAAGACGTGTGTTTCGGATGTCCACTCAGCCATCTCCAACATCCTCGAAGCACATGATCCTATCCTTAACCATTCTGTGAGGCGTACCCTTGCAGAGAAGCTTGCTCCTGCCCTAGACCTGTTAAGCAAAATTGAAGGGCTACCCGATTTCGTGTCCATTCCGAAACAAAGGGGGAGAAAAGGAGTCTGTACCTCAACCACCTCATTCCTCAAAGGCAACTCACACAACCGAACCTTCTCCTGTAGGCCAAGCCTCCGGTTCGGGTGTGAAAGATAACGGCAAGAAGCTTGCTGAGGAAGAAGAGGAAGATGACGAAGAAACCATTGCCGACTTGTTGAAACGCAAAAGTCGACGCAATGAGGCTGATGATAGTGCTCGTGTGGCAAAAGAAGCTGAAGAAGCTGAACGAAAACAGAAGGAAGCCCACGGCCTTCTCGAGAGTAGGAAAACTCTTTTTCCTGCTTGGACTCTTGAGAGAATGATAAAGGAAGCAATCGACACTCCGAGCATCTTGTGGCTGGAACTAGTTATCTCTTTTGACTGTTCCAATACTGTCGATTCTCAGTTCGACATGCCATTGACCCGAAAGGCGTTCATCTTTCACGCCTTCTCCAACGTTGCAGAGTTCCCTCATCCTCATCCATAGGTTGATCGGGACTTGATTGATTTCTATCTGAAGGCCACTCAACCTCAATATCAAACTTGGAGCGCTCAGAAGATCATCAACGTTCGGGTCTTGAAACCGTACTCTGAAGGGAAGTTCATCAACGTTCGGTTCAAGGTGCTTAGGGGATCTGCCAAAACCGAACATGCCATTTCTTTAGCAGATCTTCGGAACCTCAATCCCCATGATTGGATTATTCTGCACAACATCCTTCTGACCAACGAAGCTGAATATGGTCCGATCATCGACCATCTCAAGAGGATGCTGGTGTGCTACATCATGGAAGTTGCACTAATGGATCAGGAGATAGCAAGCGTCTTCAAGAAGAAACCAACAATATCTCCTGTTGGCTCGGCCAGTGATCTGAATCAAATGCAGATGGGCAAAATTGACTCGAGGCGAAACTCAGTCATGTTCACTAGGAATGAAGGACAAAAATGTCTTTTTGCCTTAGCTGATAAACATCTGTACACCACTGCTTGCCTAGAGCATGTGTTGGGGATCATCCACAGATGCAAACAAAACACAACGGATGATATCAAGTATTTTGACGACATGATACAATGGTACATTCGGTTCAGACAGACGATCCTTGCGCTTATCTCACGTCTGTTTGATACTGTCAAGAAGAAGGTTCCCGCTGCTGGCCCAAGAAAGAAGAAGAAGTAATCTCGCTCCAATTTGACGCAAAGGGGGAGATTGTTGGGTAGCGTTTTGTTATGTATTGCGTCTATTGGGCTCGCTTATTAGTCTAGTTTTGTAACTCTGGTTTGGGCCTGTCCAACCGAGAGCTTGATAGGGTTTAGTATAAATATATATGCTTGCATGCATATTGACGGAGTGATAGAAAAAGATTATTACGATAGATCAGAGCATTATTTCTTTATCGTTCCTGTAACCCTAAATCCTCTACAGTGGAAGTTCTTTATCGAGCTCTGCTGAGGATTGTTTGAATCAATCATTCGACATATTGTGATTCAACTTTGTCTTGTTTACTGTTTACGTTCTTCATAATACCTGTTATAAAGATCTAATCAATCTTCAAGTTTATTTTAATATCTTATCAAAAAGAACCTTTATAGTCGATGTTTCTCTTACCATTCCCTGTTATGTAAAAGGCTCACAAGGACCCAAGAAACTTTGGGTTCCTAAATTTGCTTAACTTTGCAGGTTATGCGTGACGAGCAGTTCGATGATGAATGGTATATAGATAGTGGCTGCTCGCGTCACATGACAGGAAGAAAGGAAGAACTGAGGGAATTTCGGTCTCTTCAATATGGTGGATGTGTCAAGTATGGTAATTGTTGGAACAAAGTTATAGTAGGATCGATAGATTCTAAGTAGATAAACAATTAGAGATGTAATTAAGAACACAGGAATGGCTTTGAAGATGTCGTATGATTAAACTTTAACACCCCAGAAGAGCTCGATGAAGAACTTCGACTGTAGAGGTACTTAGGGTTACAATACAAAAGATAATCAATGACTAGCCTATTAAATGCATACATGCATGCACTATATAAAAGAATGGCCCATGACGCAACACATAATACCCAACAATCTCCCCCTTTGCATCAATGGAGCCGAGAGCTCACTTCGGTTGATCTACAGTAGACTTCTTGATAGTCTTGAACATGCTCGGTATGATGGCCAAAAGAGTTTGTCTAAAAGTGATGTACCACCAGAGCATGTCTGTGAAGTTCTTCTTATCAGAGTCAGAATTCGCCTTGCTTCGATGAATGATATTAATGATATGCTCCAGGCAGTCGGTCGAGAATAAGTGATTGTCAACAAGAGCAAACAAGAATCTTTCACCTTTGGCTCTTGTAAACATCACTGTGAGGTGAGCAGAATCAATTTGACCGAGAGTCATTTTGTTGACATTTCCTGGCTTTGCAGTAGGCTTCACTGTTGGTTTCTTCCTCATGACATTCGTCACTTCTTGATCCATCTTCACAACTTCGTGGATATAAGAGGCTAACATCCTTTTCAGATGTCCTAAGATTGGTTCATACTCTATCGCATTAGTGAGCAAAATATTGAAGAGCAGAATCCAATCATGAGGATTCAAGTCAGGAAGATCTGCCAGGGAGATGATAGAAACCGAGTTATTTGAACCTCAATTTATCCTGAAAGAGACATTAATAAACTTCCCTGCAGGTGATGGTTTCAGCACCTTGACCGTAGTAATTTTCTACGCACTCCAGGTCAGATACTGAGGCTGACTAAACTCAAGATAAAAATCAATAAGTTCACGATCGACATGAGGATGGGGTGAAGGGACTTCAAATGTCGGCTCAAAACAATGAAAAACGAATGCCCTTCGTGTTATAGGCATATCAAACTTTGAATCCCTTGTATTATCACAGTCAACTTAAGTCACAGGCTCTAGCCAGAGTGTGCTTGGAGACTATATAGCTTCTTTGATCAGTGTCTCCCTAGTCCAAGGAGGGAACAACATCTTCTTGCAACTTAATGCATCATCCTCTTCTTTCTTCTTCTTTTCTTTTTCCTCAGCTTCCTTAGCAATTTGAAGATTTTCATCTATCTCCTCATCCCTTTTTTTCGGTTTAAGATCTCAGAAATAGTTTCTTGATCTTCGTCATCTTCATCATGCTTTTTTTTGTCTTTGATACCTGAAGCCGAAGCTACATTATCCTTCGGTTCGGTTTTGACCTTCGATTTAATTAAAATAGGTTGTGGCTTCTCTTCTCCCCCTTGTTGCGGAGGAACAATTCTCTTCAAAACACCCTTCATTTCGCGTAAGAGTTTAAGTGAGGGAAGAATTTTTGAGGTCAAATGATTGCGAATTGTAAGCGTTAGAATGGGATCATGAGCCTGATGCACGTTATGTAGCTGGGAAAGAACATCCCCAACACAGCTGCGAAAAACAACTAGTTCTATTTTTAACAAAGAAATCTCTTGTTCGGCCTTGGCAATTGCTGCTTGATGCACTGCATTTAGTGCAGTCTGTTGAGCAAGATCATCTTTGAGTTGCCTTTCCATGAGAAGATCAGTAGTGAGATTTTCGAACCAAGAGTCAATAGAAGACTAGAAAGTCTTGTTGTCAGCAGAGATGTCAGAACGGACAGTCTCAAACTTGGTCTGCTCGGCTTGAAGGGATTGAGAAAGCGAATCGATGGACTCTGTGATCTTGGCAGCATTTGAATCAGCATGAACCTTGAAAGAGTTAAGAAAAACCTTGGAGTCATGGATGAGATCTTTAACATCGGATTTGGCTCGTTTACATAGAGAAGTAGAATCATCCATAGCAGTAGTACATTTGTCGATGGATTCTATATATTGGTGCAGGGCTGTATCCATGAATGCTTTGAGAACAAAATCATTATACTTCTTTGTTGAATCGATCATTGAATCAAGCTTTTCATGAATACTGTCAATTTGTTGCGTGGCTGTCGGAGCAGATTCATCTTCCTCACTGAGGATTCGGTAGGGACTATAGTAAGTAGAATCAAACTCAAATTCAGCTCCTCCAAGAACTGGATTAGAATCACTAGAAGGAGTTGGGGAAAGGGGCTCGGTTATGACTTTAGGAGGTTCTTCTGTCTTTGCCCCCACATCAGATGTATTGACGTTGACAGAAGAATCTATGGTAGAAGTGATGATAGGTGTAGTGGTGAATGTTGCTTTGGAAATAATAGGAGGTGGTAAAGGAGTTGTAGAAACTGGGATTGTACTAACAGGTGGTGGAGTTGTTGTTTGAGATGTGGTAGGTGGTTGAGTAGGAGAAACCGAAAATGGAACATTTGTTTTCGATGGAGATGGAGGAGGTGATGGAATCCTATCATTGGTTGGAGCTGGTGATTGAGGAGGTGTGTTACCTCTCGATGATGCATGATGTGGAATGTCCTCTTCGTCATCCTCCTCATCGTTTTCTGATCTTGAAGGGGAAGGAGTCTTTGACTTCTTTGCCATATTCGCCATCTTCTTTGGCTTAGATGAATCATCCTTTGCAGAATTTCGCTTCCTAGACTTGTCAGCTTTAGAGGAATCACCCTCGGTTGTGTCTTTCTTGGAAGAAGTCCTTTTTCCTCGGTTCGCAGGTTTGTCCACAACATCTAGAGCAGCTTGTTGTTCAGGAGTCAGTAGCCTCGGTTCCTTGGGAGGAAGCTTACGGTACTCAGCCATGACATTACTTTCGGCTAATACACATTGGTACATAATCTCAGGAATAGAACCAATGTGAGAGAATTTCGAGGCATCAGAGAAGATGATCTTCTTCGTGTGAAAAGTAGCCACAGACGAGAACAAGGCATCCTTCATTACTGGAATTTGCAAAGGGTCAATTGCCCTGCATGTGATGAGTGTCCAGAATCTACCACAAGAAATTTTAGAGTGCCTCGTGGAGATGTTGAGGCTTTGCACCACTTGCGACCAGATAATCGACCCATAGTCAAGATTAATCCCCTTGTAGAGACCGTATAGAACAGTCAGAAAACCCTTGCTGGTACCATCATACCCAGCACTCCTTTCCGCCAAACTCTTGATGAGAAGAGTAAGCAATCCATTCCATTGGGGCGGCGGACATGATTTCTTAACCTTCTCGACAGTGGTAAGAACATCAGTGTATCCCATCTCGTAGAGCATCGAGTATAGTTGAGTAGTGGTGATGAAGTCAGGTGAAATGACAGACGAATCCACAGTATGCTGTAACAATGAACAAAATCTTCCTTTTGAAATTGAAGGCTTGCGAAAGAAGATTTGGAAGTAGATCCTCTCCTTGTTCTTGTCATATGAAGCAGTAGTGTAGACCTATGATAGAAGTGACATGGGGACGGATTTCACATGTGTTAGGGCTAGAACTAGAGGAGAATACATCAAGCATTCAACCACTTGTAACATGTATGGATCGTACAGAAAAGGGTTGAGATGACTGATCATGTTCTGGTTTGGCTTGATCAAGAGCAATGAGGACGATGCAATTTGATCTTGAACAGATGAGGAAGTCACCATTGTTGAGTTAAGGAAGAAGATGAACAGTTTGCAAATCGCCTAGTATTTTGAGAGAATTTTTTTCTAGTAAAAGACAAATAATATTAGAAACCCTTTATATACCATTGCTAGGAGAGAGAAATAATCGGCAAGATAATGACGCGATCACTGAAACATCGCCTGAAAAAGCACGATGTGATAGGTTGGTTGCTCCTATGTATACGTCAGCACGCGTGGGTTTAGGAACCATTCAAATTCACGCGCCTAAAAGCTTGTCCACAATTCGTCGTTTGAAATTCAGCTTCGCTCCAAAAACTTAGGATAACCATTGTTGCTCAGTCAGAATGTTGGAAAATCACATAGAATTTTCGTGCAATAGTGTGACAAATTATAAAGAAATAAAGCAAAATGTGTATAGGATGTGAGTGATGTCTATTTGAAGACATAAAGCAAATGATTCCGGGCAAGAATCGCTTCGTTCAAAGTCAAGAGAGACTTGAAGTGCTTGTGTGGTTTCCCGAGAAAATAAGATTGAGTGCTTGTAAAGAAACATCGAAAGGCTTCTTTTATGTAATAGGCTAAGGGTGGCTTAACTTCAACTGAACGTCAATTCTTAACATAAGACCGAACGTTGGATGAAGTACTTGTGAGACCGATGTGGTCTGTTGAACAAGTAGGTTGGATATATTTTGTTGTAACGAAAGATGTCATTGAAATCTCAAAATCACAAACAAACTGGATCTTTGTGGAAAGCAATGCCTTGGTGTTAGACAATTTCTTAAAAGAACACTCAAAAAATGAGATTTCATCAGGTAACAAGTAAGATCTTGAACATAAAGATTCACCGTCAATTCATTGTTGGTGCTGGATTTTGGGTTTCACTCAGCACGTGGTGTACGTATCTAAGATCATAAACACATATATTATGTAACCATAAACCTCGATGGTTAAAGTCGAGAGTCTCAAGGGTTACAGTGGTGAACCGAAAGTAGATGGAAAAAGTAAGGAAGGTGGGTAAAGAACCGAAAGTACCTCTGCTATATAAATGTGACAAAGTAGAAAACTCTTAACTCATGTGAGAAGAGAAAGGTAGCTCTGACTTGAGTGGATTTTAACAGCCTAATTGGGAAGAAACGATAGGTATTGATCGAATCATTAAGGCCTTACTCTTAGTCGTAGAGGCTTCGGTCGACATGCAACAGCATGCTTCTAGGGACTCTTAACTAGTTCAGATGAAAATAATCATACCTGCCTTAGCACCAAATTATGTTGCACTGAAGTAAATGGGACCTAATTAAAAGAATAGGCATACATACACACCACACAAACAAACCAATCAAACCAAAACAAAAAAAAAACTTTTTAGAAAAATAATAAAAACAAAAAAAAATTGGATTTTTCGAAGTTTTCTGAAAAATAATAAAAACAGAAAAATAAAAGAAATATTTTTGGATTTTTCGAAGTTTTCTGAAAAAAAATAAAAACAGAAAAACAAACAAAAGAAGTTAACACAAAACACTCTGAAAAGAACAAACAAAATGTACAACCGAAACCAAATCTTAAAATAATGAAGCGAAATAAGCCGAGCGGTTGGTTCAGTTTGGTTCCTTAAAATTCCGGAGCCAAAATAGACCAAGCGTTCGGTTCATTTCGATTTCCGGAAAGTATGGAGCCGAAATAGACCGAGCGTTCGGTTCATTTCGGTTCCCAAAAATTATGGAGCCGAAATAGACCGAGCATTCGCTCTATTTCGCTTGTCTAATTTTTAGAGAGAGATTTGAGGATTCGGTACCAACTCTGCTTCCATCATTCCTAAACCTTGTAAAATTTTATTGAAGCTTGCTTCTGGTAAGGCTTTAGTGAAACTGTCAGCCAATTGATCAGAGGACCGAATGAAATGTACTTCCACGTTCCCATCTTCCACATGGTCCTTGATGAAATGGTATCTTAGTGCAATATGCTTTGTTTTTTAGTGTTGTACTGGATTGTGGCATATCCTTATCGCACTTTCTGAGTCACAATAGAGAGGTATTTTCTTCATACTAAGCCGATAGTCTCTTAGTTGGCTTTCTATCCATATCACTTGAGAGATACAGGATGATGCAGCTATATACTCAGCTTCGGCTGTTGAAAGAGAAACACAGGTTTGCTTCTTGGACTGCCAGCTAACAAGTTTACCGTCAAGGAATTGGCATCCACCAGTTGTGCTCTTTCGATCCAGACCACATCCTCAAAGATTGGCATCAGAAAATGCTTGAACAAAAAATTCAGATCTTTTAGGGTACCAAAGACCGAGAGAAGAGGTTCGCTTCAGATAACGAAAAATGTTTTTCACAGCCACCATGTGAGGTTCTCTTGGATTTGCTTGAAACCTGACACAATAACAAACAGAGAACATAATGTCTGGTCTAATAGCCGTTGGATACATAAGGGACCCTATCATTTGTTGATAGAGTGTTACATCAACAGCAGGTTTTTCTAAAGACGGTGTTAACTTTGTGCCAAACGCCATAAGAACCTTCACTTTCGAATCTCCCGTCATACCGAATTTTGCTAGCAAGTTCTTCGTGTAGGCCTCCTGGTTGATAAATATACCTTCTGGTCCCTGTCTAATATTTAAACCAAGGAAACAATTAATCAGACCCATTACGCTCACTTCAAATTTAGTCTTCATCAACTTCCTGAATTCAGCCGTTAAGCTAGGATTCGTGGAGCCGAAGATGATGTCATCGACATAAATCTGAACTATCATAAGATGTTCACATTCTTTCTTTCGGAAGAAGGTTGGGTCAACCGAACCTTGCTTAAATTTCGACATTTTTAGAAAGTGAGTTAAAGTTTCATACCAGGCCCTCGGTGCTTGCTTCAAACCATATACTACTTTATCCAGCACATAGCAATGATCATGGAATTTCTCATTTACGAACCTATTTTAAGCCGACCACCAAAGCATCCTTTGGAATGGGAATCAACCTCTAAACTTGATTGCGTTCAAACTCATGGAGTTCATCTTGCATCGCTTGTACCCAATCAGCGTGATCAAGTGCAACATTGACCGTCTTCGGTTCAAATTTGGATATAAACGAGTTAAACATATAGAATTCAACCTTAGAGAATAATGCAGTTTGTTTCGCTTTCAATTGAGAGCGTGTTAGAACTTTCTCAGATGAATCACCAATTATTTGTGCTTTTGGATGGTCCTTAGTCCATTTATTTAGAGGAGGGTAATTAGGATCATAAGTTGGATCCAACTCTGCGTTTACTTCTTCTTCAAGTTCTGATTGATCATCTTCATCAGTTGTATGCTCTTTCTCCCCCTCAAATGGTGAATTGTAACCCTTGTCAGATTCAGAGTTTTCATCCTCTGTGGAAGTAGGATTCTCCCCCTCAAATGGACTATCATTGGGTTGTGTTGGAGTTGGATGCTCTCCCTCGAAAGACATATCGGTTGTCTTTGGTGTTGATGAACTCTCCCCTTTGAACGTTGAGTTGTTGTTTGGAGAGTCAGTTGAGGGTTGACCACCAGTCGGTTTAGGAGATTTATTTTCCATTTCTTTTTTAGCTTCATCTATGATCTTTTTCAGATTGTCAATTTTGTTGTCTGTTGCTTTCGGCTCTGAGTGTGCAGCCTTCTCTGGTTAATCAAATAACTTTATGTACTCTTCAAATAGGTTTGAAATAGGAACTGAGACTTGTCCTGATTCAGGAAATATTTCCCCCAAGGCACTTTCGCTTCATTGAACTTTCTTCATATAATTATCATCAAAGGTTACATAGTATGTTTCTTCTATTCGTTTAGAACGTTTGTTCAAAACTTTGTATGCCTTTGAAGAGAGTGGATAGCCAAGAAAAATTCCCTCATCAGCTTTGACGTCGAACTTGTTTCGGTTCTCTTTTGAATTAAAGATGAAACACCTTGAACCGAACACGTGAAAAAATTTGACGTTCGGCTTTTGATTGTTCAGAATCTCATATGGAGTGATTGAGAATCGTTTTTTTAGCAAGGATCGATTCTGAGTATAGCACGCGGTTGCAACTGCATCAGCCTAGAAGTATAGTGGAAGAGAAGCGAAGCTTAGCATGGTTCGGGCAGCCTCACACAAAGAACGGTTTCGTCTTTCGACAATCCCATTTTGTTGTGGTGTATAAGGGGCCGAAACGTTGTGAGAAATTCCTTTTTCAGCTAGAAAATCCTCAAAATCTTTATTCTTGAATTCAAGCCCATTATCGCTTCTGATGTTCCTCACCAGCTTTTGCAGTTGTACTTCTACTTGCTTGATGAACGTCTTCAACTTGGGAGTAGCGTCTGATTTCTGTTTAAGATAGAAAACCCAGGTGAAGCGAGAAAAATCATCTAGTATGACAAGAATGAACTTACTGCCACCGAAGCTTTCGATAGCCGAAGGTCCACATAAGTCAATGTGCAGAAGTTCAAGAGTTTCAACAATCTTTGTATTGGTTCGTGTAGGATGGCTCTTTCTGCTTTGGTTGCCCATCTCACACGCTGCACATAGATGTTCCTTATCAAACTTGAGAAGAGGAAGGCCTCGAACGTGATCACCAAGCACCAACTTATTAATGTCTTTGAAGTTTAGGTGTGATAGACGTCGATGCCATAACCAACTTTCATCAGTGTTCGCCTTTGACAACAGGCATATTGCTGGTTTTCCACGAATTGGATTGAGATTCAAAGGATACATCTCTCCCTTGCGTTCAGACTTTAACAGAACCTTCTTGGATTGCTTCTCAATAATTTCTGATCCCTCATCATCAAATGAAACCTTCAAACCTATTCCCACAACTAATTGTGATGCACTGATGAGGTTATGCTGCAACCCTTCTACATTAGCTACTTTTCAAATCGAGAAATCTCTGTTGGTTATCATTCCATATCCTTTGATTGTGGCATAAGATTTATTACGATACTTCACGCATCCGCCATCTTTTAGGGACCGAAATTCCCTTAGCTCTTCCTTCCTTCCCATCATGTGACGCGAGCAACCACTGTCTATATACCATTCGTCATCGAACTGCTCGTCACTAATAACCTACAAATTCAAGCAAATTTAGGAACCCAAAGTTTCTTGGGCCCTGGTGAGTCTTTTAAAGAAAAAGGAATTGCAATAGAAATATCAACCAAATAGGTTCTTTTAATTAAAGTGGATTGATCTTTTCTTTTGATGGTATATACCTTGATTTTGGTTGTCTTGTTTAAATTTTGGTGTATTTGATGGTGTATTGTTAGACGGTTTTGGAACTTTCTTTTGAATCCTAGGGTTAGCTGACTTTTTCTTATTATTGAACTTAGAGTCTGAGTTAAGCTTTCCCTTTCCTTTGATGTCCTTTAGTGGTGTCGGTTTACTTTGGGAGTAGGAAGGACCGAAACTTGGCTTGGAACCAAAGCAAGATGTTATGTTGTTGGTCTTCACATTGGGACCGAAACTAGACATTCGATTCTTAGCGCTAGTTTTGTAGCCGAAAGTAGATGTTCGGTTCTGAGCTTTGGAATAGTAGGAGCTTGGACTAAAATTTTCTTTTTCTTTTAGCTTTTCCTTTCCTTTGGCAATTGATCCTTTGGCAATTTGGGATTTTGAGATTGCCAATAACGTTTTCGCTCATTTAGATTTTTCATGTATCTTTGATTTCTTTGGCGTTTCTGTTCAGCTAACTCCTTCTGAGACTTGTGGATATTGAAACTAGCCTTTGGCTTTTCTTTTTGAGTTTCGGTTGTCTTAGTAAGAACTTTTGGTGTTCTCTTTGGTTCTTCAGGGATCTCTTTTGTTGCACTTGTGCTTGGTTTGTCATAACTCGAGGGTTTGTTGATAGGTTCAGCAACATATCTTCCTTTTACCCTCCATGGGGTTTGCTCAGATAAACCTATGGTTTCATCTGCGTTATCAATAGGGACTGACTAGAAGTAGTCTTCGCATCCTTCAGCATTGTCTTTGTCGACGAAGGGTTTTAATTATGTTGTTTGTTTTGCAGTTACCCCTATAACAGCATAGACCTGATTCGGCACAGTTTGAACCTTTTGATAAACCATTGCTTTCTCTTTGAGTTTTTGTGGCTTGTCCTTTGACAGGCGAGCGTATTCAACCGAATTTTCAGAAATGAGAGGTTTCTCATTCTCGGTTTCGCTCTTCATAAACTCAGAGCAATCAACCACATCTTCAACTGAGATTTCACTCATCTCACTTTCCTCATTAAATTCAGATGAGTTTTCTATGTTCATTTTATGTTCTGAAACTAATTTAACGTTCGACGAATCAAATGATTGAATGGTCTCGGACTTAATTTTTAACCTATCATTTTCATCCAAAAGATTTTTGAGCATACATTTTGTTCCTTAGAGTCAATGAAGGTCTCTATCTTGTCCAATCTGATTTTGTAAGCGACGGATGTCTCTTCTGATGACACTATTGATTCACATTCAGCAATGACCTCATCCTCCTTAAATTCAAGGAAGGGTAAGATCATCTTATGAATCTTTTTCCCTATTTCACAATTTAAGTGCAATTGAGCAATATTAGTGTATAAGCGCTTGGAAATCAAACAAAAAACATTCCTTTGTTTTAAAAAGTTTAAATTGTCTCGTTGTAAATAAATAGTTTCATCCCTAGCCCTATTTAACTCCGCCTCCTTCAGCTCAATCCACATCCTTCTCTCCTCACTCTTTGAAGACACCCTGCTGAGTTGGTCAGTTAGGTTAGAGTTCGCTAAGCGTGTTTGCATGAGACTGCCACTTAAATTAGAAAGTTTAAATTTTAATTCATTTAATTCTTCTTCATAATTTGTTACTGGAACTTTATGTGACTCAAGGATGGAATGTACCTTTTTGATCATCCGATCACAGTCGTTGATCTTCTCGCTCACGGGCTTGGCTGCAAAGCACTTGTCCTCAGTTACGTTCGGCTCCTTACTTTCACTTTCGGTTGATCTACCAGCTGTAACCACCAAACATCTTACAGCTAAACTTGCATTCTTCGCAACATAAGTTCTTCAATGCGTGGGCTTTCTCACCTCTTCATCCTCAGAATCGGTTGACCAGACTTCAACGCCACCGAATTCATCCTCATCTGCATTTTCCTGCACAATCAAGGCATTCATTGAACTGTTAGTTGCTTTCTTTTTCTTGATCTCTTCCAACTTTCTCATGTAGTAAGCCTCATTATCTTCACCATCTCTCTTCTCAGCCATTTTCCTTAGCATGCAATCTTTGGAAAAGTGGTTCTTGCCATGACAATAATTGCAGTCGAATCCCGAGTCTCATGCAAGCTTGCTCTCCTTTTTGTCGTCTTCCTTTTGAGAAGTATTCTTTGCTTCATCTTTTACTTTCTCAGTATTGTAACTTCCCTTCCAGTTTCGGTTCTTATTGACAAGAAATTTTCTTCATGCAAACTTCTTTGGATTGGTGACCATCATAGCATATTCTTTGCTTGTAAGGTCACACTCAGATATATCTGACTCCTCCTCTTCTTCTGCAACACTTTTTCCTTTTGAAACAAGGGCCAATGATCCCACACCTGAAACTACCTTCACCTCCTTGGTTACCACACTCTCATGGGACTTAAGTATTCCCACAAGTTTCGCTAGTGAGTAAGATTTAAACTCTTCATGTGCTTTCACTGTTGAAACCACGACCATCCATTCTGGTCTCAAACCATTCATGAAGGTTACTTTTTGCTCGATCTACTTCCTTTCTATACCATGCTTGATCATCTTGCTTAGGAGATGATTAAAGCGATCGAATGTTTGTATCATTTTGTCTTCTGGTTTCTGTTTGAAAACTCCAAATTCAGAAAGCAACAAGGTTTGAATAGAGTGTTCTAGATCTTCATCGGTTGAGTAGAGTTCCTTCAACCTATCCCAGATTTCTTTAGCCATCGTTCATGAACCAACTAACCGAAAAGTGTCAGATTGCAAAGCGAATCTGATCATTCTCATGGCCTTCACATTACATAACAACTTGTCCTTCTCATCCTGCGGTATCTTATCTACGTCCGTCACAAGCTTCTTATAGTCCTTTTGACTCTTCACAGTCGTGTTCGTTCCAGAGTGAACAAACGGCCCAATCGTGATAGCTTCCCGGATGAGATAGCCATTGTATTCAGATCCAACAACGTAATCTTTAAAGTGATGTGCCCATACTTCATAGTCTTGTGTGTATAGAATGGGAACCCTTGTAGTAAATCCAATGCTGTTAGAGATGTTGATAGGATTTTTTTTTAGAATCTTCGTGAGACATGGTGAGCCTTTCCTTAGAACCGCTAGAATCAGACCTGTAAACTGTGATTAGGGTTTTATCAAACACCAGAGTTACCATCGATAGGAAGAATACGGCTTCTTTATATTCAATAAAAGCGAAAACCCTAAAGAATTCTTAATACAGAAGGAATGTGTATTGATCACATAGTCTCCTGTTCTGATACCAATTGTTGGAACAAAGTTTTAGTAGGATCAATAGATTCTAAGCAGATAAACAATTAGAGACATAACTAAGAACACATGAATGGCTTTAAAGATGTCGTATGAATAAACTTTAACACCCTAGAAGAGCTCGATGAAGAACTTCGACTGTAGAGGTGCTTAGGGTTACAATACAAAAGATAATCAATGACTAGCCTATTATAGGCATACATGCTTGCACTATTTATAATACGTAACCCTAATTTATAATCACAGTTGGATAGGCCCAAACCGGATATATATAAGAATGGCCCATGACGCAACAAATAATACCCAATAGTAATAATTCTTTTGGCACAATCAAAGGCTATGACATGATTACTAATGGTGATTTTTCAATTCAAAAAATGGCATACGTTGATGGTCTTCAACACAACCTCATTAGTGTCTCTCAACTGGTGGTCGGCACTGGATTAAAGGTTTCGTTCGATGACGATGGCTCAGAGATCATTTAAAAGAAGATGACTAACAGCTTGCTGAAATCAAAACGAAAAGGAAAGATGTACCCTTTGAATCTCAATCCAATATGAGGAAAACCAACAGTTTGCTTGCTCACAAAGGCTCATTCAGACGAAAGCTAGCTATGGCACCGAAGACTCTCCCATCTCAATTTTAAAGACATCAACAAACTGGTGCTTGGGGATCACGTTCGAGGTCTTCCTGTTCTGAAGTTCGATAAAGAACACATGTGTGCCGCATGTGAAATGGGAAAGCAAAGTCGGCAGAGTCATCCCTCTCGAATCAACACAAAAGATATTGAACCACTCGAATTATTGCAAATTGATTTATGTGGTCCTTCCTCAATTGAAATCCTCGGCGGCAACAAGTACATACTTGTCATAGTGGATGATTTTTCTTGATTTACTTGGGTGTTCTTTTTAAAACAGAAATCAGAGGCCACTACCAAACTTAAACTCTTTATCAAACAAATAGAAGTTCAACTACGAAACATAGTTCGCAACATAAGAAGCGAAAACGGGTTGGAGTTTAAGAACAAAGACTTTAAAGATTTTCTCGCAAAGAAGGGGACAAATCACAACTTTTCGGCTCCATATACTCCACAACATAATGGAATTGTCGAAAGGCAAAACCAATCTCTATGTGAAGCAGCCCGAACCATGCTGAGCTTCGTTTCTCTACCTCTATACTTCTGGGCTGACGCCATTGTTGCTGCATGTTTTACGCAGAACATATATTATCTCAACAAACGTTTCTCAATCACTCCCTATGAGATCTTGAACAACCGAAATCCCAATGTAAAGTTTTTCCATGTTTTCAGTTCAAGATGCTTCATCTTCAATTCAAAGGAACACCGAAACAAGTTCGATGTCAAAGCTGACGAAGGAATCTTTCTGGGTTATTCCTTAACCTCCAAAGCATATAGAGTTCTCAACAGGCGTTCAAAGAAAATAGAGGAGACCTATTATGTTACTTTTGATGATAATTATGTTAAGAAACTGAAGACAACTGAACGCTAAGTGGAGGACATATTTCCCATTTCTGGTCAAGTTACAATACCCATTTCAAATCTCTTTAACCAGTACATGCTGTTATTTGATGAACCAGAAACGGCCATTCACTCTGAATCTAAAGCTATAGACAAGAAGGTAGATCACCTGAAGAAGATAATCGATGACGCTACAAAGAAAATGGCAGTTGAACAACCTCAAGCAGATGAACAATCTAACTCAACCGAACCTCCCAGAGACAGCTCTTATTTTTAGGGGGAGGGTTCGTCTCATCCAAATAACCAAGATTCATCATTCCAGGGGGAGAGTCCTATCATCATCAACACCAACCGAAAGCCAAGTCTAGGGAAAGTATTCTAAGCCTGAACCGGAGGAAGTATCATCGTTCGAGGGGGAGAATGCAAATTTAAACGATGATGATATTCAATCAGAACTCGATGAGGAAGTGGATGCTGAACTGGATCCTTCTTATGATCCTAATTACCCGCCCCTCATCAAATGGACCAAAGATCATCCTCAAACCTAAATTATTGGTAAACCATCAGAAAAAGTTCTCACGCACTCTCAACTGAAAGCGAAACAAACTGCACTATTCTCTAATGTGGAATTTTGCATGTTTAATTCATTCGTTTACAAAGTTGAACCGAAGACGATCAACACTGCACTCGATCATTCTGATTGGGTACAAGCCATGCAGGACAAACTCAATGAGTTCGAGCGAAACAAAGTATGGAGACTGATTCCAACTCCAAAGGATGCTTTTGTGGTTGGACTTAAGTGGGTTTTCAGGAACAAAATGGACAAGGAAGGAAACGTAATTCGCAACAAGGCAAGATTGGTTGTGAAAGGTTATTGTCAAGAAGAAGGCATTGATTATGAAGAGACCTTCGCTCCCGTAGCTAGGCTGGAGTCAATTCGTATTTTTCTTGCTTATGCTACACACAAGAACTTTGAAGTATACCAAATGGATGTGAAGTGTGCCTTCTTAAATGGAGAACTAGAAGAGACAGTGTATGTAGAGCAACCTATGGGTTTCGTGAATGAGAAGTATCCAGGTCACTGCTACATTCTGGACAAGGCAGTCTATGGTCTCAAGCAAGAAACAAGGGCATGGTATGAAACTCTCACTAGATTTCTTAAAATGTCCAAGTTTAAGCAAGGTTCGGTTGACCCAACCTTCTTTCGAAAGAAAGAGGGTGACCACCTTATGATATTTCAAATTTACGTCGATGACATCATCTTTGGCTCCACAAATCCTAGCTTAACAGCTAAATTTAGGAAGTTGATGGAAACTAAATTAATAGCTGAAGGTATTTTTATTAATCAAGAGGCTTACATGAAGACTTTACTGGCCAAGTTTGGAATGTTGGGAGATTCAAAAGTGAAGGTTCCTATGGCATTTGGCACAAAGTTAACACCTTCTCTGGACAAACCGGCTGCTGACTTGACCTTCTATCATCAAATGATAGGGTCGCTAATGTATCTAAAAACAAGTCAACCAGACATAATGTTTTCTGTTTGCTATTGTGCTAGGTTTCAAGCTAATCCACGCGAACCTCACCTGCTAGCTGTGAAGAACGTCTTTCAATACTTGAAGCGAACTTCTTCGCTCGGCCTATGGTACCCAGCCAAGTCAGGATTCTTTGTCCAAGCATTCCCAGATGCCGATCTTGGAGGATGTGGTCTAGAACGAAAGAGTACCACAGGAGGATGCCAATTTTTAGATGGAAAACTGGTAAGCTGGCAGTCAAAGAAATAAACTTGTGTCTCACTCTCAACTGCCAAAGCAGAATACATAGTTGCAGCATCGTGCACCTCTCAAATCATATGGATACAAAGTCAACTTCGAGACTATGGCCTGAACATGAAGAAAATCCCAATATATTGTGACTCAGAGAGCGCAATTAGGATTTTTCATAACCCAGTTCAACACTCAAAGACGAAACAAATAGCACCGAGGTATCACTTCATCAAAGATCATGTGGAAGATGGTAATGTGGAAATTCATTTTGTTAGGACCACGGATCAATTGACAGACATCTTTACTAAAGCCTTGCCTGAAACCAGTTTTAATAAAATCCTACAAGCCTTAGGAATGATGGAAGTTGAATCTGTACCAAAGTCACTTTCGCCTCAATAAAAGTTGGAAGCGAAATAGAGAGAACGCTCGGTCTATTCGGGTTTGGTCCATTTCGGGTTCGGTTCTTCTGGGAACCAAAATGAACCGAACGCTCGGTCTATTGCGGGTTCGATCCTGCTGAACTCGGTTCACTTCTCTATTTTTCAAGTGACGGTTTGATTTGTATAGTATGTATACACTCTTTCCTTATACTTTCTTTTATGTTTTTCCTTTGTTTTCATAAAATCCAAAAATATTTTCCATTTCGGTTTTATTTCTTTTTCAGAAAATTTTTAAAACCCAAAATTATTTTTTCATTTCTGTTCTTATTTCTTTTAAGAAAACACAAACAATAAGTCAAAAATATTTTTATTATTCAGTTTTTATCTTATTAATGTTTAAGGGACATTCTTGATGATGGAGCTGGGATAGGTATAATTCATTATCTCTATATTAGCTAGGTGTCCCTAGAAGCATGAAGCTGTATGTTGACCCAAGCCTCTAAATATTTTGAGTGACGCCTTACTGACTTGATAAATACTAATCATGTCTTCCCTATTAGGCTGACAAATTCACTCTTATCATGAGCTACCTAACTCTACTCTAACATGAGTTAAGAGTTTTTCGGCTTGGTCCTATTTCATAGCAGAGGTACATTCGTTCATTAACCTCCTTAATCTTATTCTCCATTGATCCTTCATTTCATAATTGTAACCCTTGAGACTCTCAGCACTGCCACTGAGGTTTATGGTTACACAACTTCTGTGTTTATGATCTTAGTTTCGTGTCACTACGTACTAAGTGAAACCCAAAATTCAATATCTATAATGTTTTAACGGTGAAGAAATAATTGTTCTAGCTTTCACCTTGAATTAACGAAACTACTTTTGTGGATGACTCCGAAAATCTTCTTATTTTTTAGAGGTCCTTATGAAAATATCTTTCACCTAGATTTTTCTACCCAAAGGATCTAGTTATTTATTTATTATTTTTTTTTGAGATTTCCAATTATTAAATATCAACCAGTCACTGAATATTTCACTCACCTACTTGTTTAACAGATCACACCGGTCTCACAAGTACTTCGTTTTATTTTGGTCTTATGTCAAGTATCAGAATTTGAAATTGAAGTGAAAGCCACCCTTAATATCCTTATATAAAAGATGTCTTTCAATACTTTTTAACAAGTATTTGATCGTAATTCTATGGGAATCCATACAAGCACTTTGAAGTCTCTCTTGACTTTGAAGGAAGAGATTCGTGCCCGGGATCCACCGCTTTATGTCTTAATTGACATCACAAAATCCCACAAATAGTTTGATTTATTTCTTTATCTTTGACACTATCTTGCACGAAAATCTTGGATTTTCCAAAACTCTAGCATTGATTCTTAACAATATAATGCAGTTATTTTCAAACGAAGGGATGAGTAAATATTACACCTTTGGTTCTTAAGGCGAAAAATATTCCATTAAAGGTTCAAAGGGTGACTCAGGAGGAAGCTCAATCGATAGACATTTGAAAGGAGGATAAAGGTGTGTGAATTTGAACAATTACATAAGCAAGCATCATCAGCTACTTTATCGGGGTTTCCAGTTGTCTAATCATGCCTTTTTAGGCGTCGTTTCCCAAATTAAAGGAATCATTACTCTGGATTTCTTCTCTCTCCACAAAATCGTATATAAGGATCATCTTGATATTTACCACACTCCTTCTCTCACAAGCAACAAAGCGATTTCCGGCGATTCCATTCTCACTGTTCATCTTCGTCTTCTTCAAGCTACACCAATGGCAGAATCTTCCTCTGTTCAAGAACCACTGGATGCTCCACTCTTCTCGCAATCAAGTCTAATTAGAATCTACTGATTGATCTTTCCCCGTTCCTCTATGATACTTACATGTATCAAGTGGTGGAATGTCTAAAATATTCCCCACTTGTCAAGGCTCTCTCAACGGTGGAAATTGTTCCAATGGCATGTCTTTCTCCAATTTATTCCACCGCTATGTATGACAAGGTTGCAGAGAAGATCTACTTTGACATTCTCAACCAAAGGGCTTCGATCTCCAAGAATCGTTTCTGCTCATTGCTAGGTCTTTCTTATGACGAATCCATGGTGAACCCTGATTCCATCCCTACCGGTCAGATTTTCTCTATGTTCTACAACATGGGGTACATTGAAACCCTAACTACTGTCACCAGGTTCAAGAAATCATGCCTCCCTCCTTAATGGAATGGCCTTTTCACCCTTCTTTTCAAAGGACTTTCTGAACGAAGTGTTGGATCTGATGGTGCCAGCAAGTCCTTCATGACTTTGCTCTATGGTTTATACACTGACATCAACCTGGATTATGTATGGTTCTATGGCTTCAACTTGTCCAGAGTTCGACATCTGCTTCTCGCCACACAGAGGTTTCTTGTGCCCGCTTCTAGACCATCATAACTCAATGGATCATGGAGCGTTATCATGTTCCTATCATGGCAGACTCGCTTCTCTCCTCCATAGCTAATTTTCACACCACTCATTTTCACACATCCGTCAAAGTTTCATTTCGTTGGCTCAATTCCTGAGGCAATGTACGCTTGTGTTTCTACTGCGAGCAAGATTATTCAAGAATATAAGAAGCTCCCTTCTTCTCGTCCAAGGGAACTTTCTCCTGAAATGCTTAAATCTATTGAGGAAGTAGACAAACCTGCTAAGCGTGGAAAGAAGAAAGAAGCGAAAAAGGGAGATAAAGGGGGTCTCGTTTGAAAGGGTCAAACTCCAAGGAAGTGAAAGTCTGAGAAGGCAGCACCTTCCCAGCCTAAGCAGAAGAAGACCAAGAAGCCCGCTCGGAAGCTTATCCTTCAATCATCCAGTGACTCAGACTCTGAGTATCTTCCTACTGGACTTAAACAACCCATTCATAGCGAATCTGAGAGCGAAAGTTCTGATGATGATGGTTCGGCTCGTGGAGATACCCCACCTTGATTGCCAACACCAGAGGTACAAGTTCGCTCCAAAGCACCTTCTCCTCCACCTATTTCCATTCATATTTCCTTACCTCCCACTTTCCCAGTTATCACATCACAGCCTTCTTCTACCATTCCTATTCCTACACCCATTTTTACTGAAACTACCACTACAACCACCACTGGAGTTCAAACCAACATATCTGATACGGGGGTTCGTTCTTCACCACCCGAAACCCCTATAACCACCAAGCTTCCATCTCCTACCCGTTCAACCGAAACCAATACCGTTCTTGGTGGTGAGGACATGGAGTTTGATTCTACTTACTTTAGTCCTTATTGTGTCCAGAGCGATGACGACGAAGATGCTCCACTCACCAGTTGAACAGAGAGTTAGCCCCTACGAGGCCCTCTCCCCCTGAATAACCAATTCTCCCCCATTTGAGGTTCAAACTCTCACCATCTGGTGTTCATAGTCTATCATGGCCCCATTGGCCCCCAACCAGTCCATTCCTATGATCACCTTTAGACCTCGCAACGGTATAAGAACCAGATCGACGCGCAGCCTCTCCCTAAACACATTCAGGACACAGTCTTAATATACCCTCGTAATACTCACGGTGCGGTCATCCGCAATCTCAACCTCAAGTGGGGAATCGAAAGTCCCTAGAGCATCCCGAAACTTCTTGCTAAGCGCAAGAGATATGAATGATCGGGTAGCCCCCGAATCGAAAAGAACATGAGCCGACATACCATTGACCAAAAAGGTCCCTATATAAGAGCACATATATACATAAGCATAAAAAATCAATATCGAACATAAAATAAGTTAGGTACCAGTCACGATGTCTGGCGTTGCCCGAGCCTCCTCGGTAGTCAACTAAAATGTGCGACTCTTCACCACATGAGCATCCACCTTGGCAGGGTGGCCATCAATGATCCTCATTGTGGCGGGCGCAGGTGCCAGCACTACTCCTCCACTTCCCTGCAACCTCATACAATCGGCCTTTTTATGGCCGGTCTGGTTGCAGTGGAAACAAATCAAGCCCTTTTTGGGGCAATCCTTTCTCACGTGGCCCGGCTGACCACATGTATTACATACCGGGGCCGTCACCCGACAAACTCTACTATGCGAACTCCCACATTTGGCACACCGGTCACGACCCTGCTTGTGCCTACCAAAATAATCAGAGGTCTTAGGCTCTTTAGCCTGACCTACAACTGTCTGAACCTGCTTTGGCTTCTACTTAGTGCGGTGCTCCAACTCCATTTCCCACTCCCGAGCCTTCTCCACCATCTCATTAGGGTTTTGTACCCTGAAAAGCTTACGAAGTCACGAATATCATCCCTCAACATGGAATGATACCTCATCCTCCTCATTCGCAGCATATTGCGGGATCAACAGTGCTCTTTCCCGAAACTTGGCGGTGATCTCTGCCACAGTCACGGTGGTCTGCTAGAGCTCCAAGAACTCCTTCACTAGTCGTTCCACCTCAATGGATGGTGCAAAATCCAAATAAAATGCCTGACAAACTCCTCCTATGACATCTCAGCCACTCCAGCTGATCCCACCTGCTGAATCACCTCCTCCCACCAGTCCCTGGCTCAGTCTCTCAACATGCATTAAGCAAGCCCCATTTTTGCCGCCTCGGGGCAAGAGCTCATGTGTTGTGCATTCTCCATGTCTGCAACCCAACTTTGACTAACTATGGGATACCTGGCCCGTAGCAATCTCGACTCGGGAGCACCTGAGCCGCTCCTCCATAATCTCCATCATCCCCTCCTTGACGGTCCCGAAAATCATTGGGGTAGCATCAAGAATGCCCCTCATTACCTCAACTGCGATAAGCTCGCGTAGCCTCTCGTCAATGGGCTTTGTAGCGTAGCCCGACCCAGATTCGGATCCTGATCCTGATCCTGATCCCCCTGCTCTATGACGTGTCATCACCATTCTAATCTAAATTACCATAAGACAAAATGATCAAAATATCCAAAAAGGGATCCTACCACACCGGTTCTCCTTAGAGCTTCCAGATCTAACATTAGTTCAGGTACAGGTCCAGTGCTTTCAGTAGTACGGGCCCAATACTACCTTCCACACCTAGTTGTACCTTCCCCAAGGCTCTACCTGATAACTCTAATTCGTCCCAGAACAAAACATATCTCACAGGCTACCGCATAACTCAAATCCTAGGCTGTCCTAAGATTTTCTCCATCCACATCAAACCATAACTCGAATCAATCATAACAGGTTGCCCTATGCATGCAAATTATACACAAAACATGATCAAATAGACTTTCAAATAACAGACTCTACCCTAGGACCATAACCAAACAAGGAACAGGAAATAAGGCCAAATCAATCATTCTAAGGCTATAAGATCCTAACCATATACAATTTTTAAAGCATACACATAGCAAAATCCATCTGACTATCATAATCCAAATATCAGTATAGCATGGCTAACATATTGGGGAACCACTTACTTGAGCTCGACAAATTACGCTGTGGCAACCCGAAATTTTCATTCGGTCAAACCCTAAAGTCAATCATTCTAATTTATAAGTCAAGTTCATTTTAATTATTTTTAGTAAATTTAAAGTTCGTTTGATTATTTTAATAATTTATTTTTAAAAGAACGGGTGAAAGGATGTGCCGTCTCAAGTCTTGAAAATTGAAAACCGCAAGTACCGCGTAGTTAAGGAATTACCGGCCAAACTTTTATGTTTGGGCCAAAAATTAATCCAAAAACTAAAAACTCATGCCTTAAGCATGAGTTTACTCCCCAAAGTACTTTACTTCTCATTTTCACCCTAAAAGAGTAAACTCAAAACACTCTCAACTATCATCCCGGTTTTTCACCCGATTTCCCGAAAACGTAAGTACTTCTTGGCTTGGTTTGTTGATGTATCATAACTACTAGTGAATATACATCTTTTAATCCATCAAATTTCATGTTTTGATTAGATTTCCAAAACACCAAGAACACACGCTAGTGTTCTTGGACTTTTAGTTCATTTCAAGCTTCCACAAAGTAAGTACTTCAATCCATGAGTCATTTAAAGTTTGCTATACATATTAATATCAAGGAAATGCCCCAAGAACACCAAGAACAAGGTGTTCACGGTTTTGGGAGGCTCCCAAAACCGTAAACACCAAGTAAGGTGCTAAAGGGTGCCTTAAGGTACCTAGATGCTTCACAATGCCCTAGGGACTTGTCTAGATCCATCCTTGATGAGTTTATCACACAAAAAGCACCAAAACCTCATATTTCTATGTGTTTATGGTTTGGGGATCTCCCAAAACCGTAAACACCCCAAAAGGTGTTTAAATGTCCCATATTTATTCCTTATGTCTAGAATCTAACCTAAACTATTACCATGATTGAGCTAAGGACTTGAAAACCCCCAAATACCATAAACTTATGAGTTTAAGGTAGTAAACTCAAAGGAAAATGGTAAAGGGACCGTAAACTCCATGTAGGAGGGAAATGGTGCCCTAGTTCCTTCCATGATCACATACATCAAGTAGAAAAGCTTCTAGGGACTCTTAAAGCTTCAAACAACAAATGGTCACAAAGGGGGTGAGCTTACGACCGTAAACCCAAGGGTTTACGACCATAAACCCTTTTGGTTATGACCATAAGACCGTAAACTCCTTAATGGAGTGTTCCTTGAACCCCAAACACAATAGCAAGGACCCATAGCACTTAGATGCAATCCTAGGGACTTATAACACTTGTATAAGGTGTTTAGCATGTCCTAGGGTTTCTTAACTTTGTTTATTAGTTATATAAAGTCTAATTGGATACATATATGTGATATTATATGTTAACTAGGATCATAGAGTGTGTTCAAGACTTCACTTGACACCTAGCAATCCTATATCTCCAGTTCATCAGTACCACTCACTACAGGTGAGTTCATACCCTTAATCAATGGTTTAAATGTTCTTAAATGCTTTTATGGGAGGAATAAAAGTTGAATAATTATAGTTATTACATCAATCACATGTGATTAATAACTAACAAATCAGTAGTTCACTTACTGTTCAAATTGTTTATCAAACTGTTTTGCGTCAAACTGTTTTACAAAGTCTTTTACTTATCAGATACTATTACTTAAACACTTTTATACTTATTATCAAATGCATTCTTATGTATGTATAGTTATATAAGAAATGTTTGAAGGGCTTAGAAAGGTCAGCTCGCTTAATCTCCTTTTCCTCGTTGGGATGTGGTTTGAGGGCATCGGTTATCCGTCCGAAGGTCGTCTAAATATTAGTTATATATTATGTATACATACATAGTCATAAAAGTGCTTTCATCCAGTTCCATACCTTTAGGTAGCAAAGGTTTCACAATCATAATCATACATTACTAGAAAGTTACCATAGGGGTAGCACAGGAAGATAATAATACTATTACTAGAACAATGAAAACATACAATAAGCCAGTTCATTCATGAGTCAATACGAGCAGTACACACAGTACATTACTATACATACTAGATAGAGAGAGAACACACATTACAACTAACACATACAGAACATTACAGTACATACAGGCTAGACAGAGAAATGGTACACTACTACAGCTAGCACATTCACTACATATACATTCATGCAGTTATGTGAACCATTGAACGGGTCATGGCACTTCCTGCCAGGACCGTTTTTGTATCTAGAATCTTCTTAATTGGGGAGCGTGTGAGTTTGCGTATAGATCTATACTGGATTGACTATCCTACACCTTGCTGCTCGCTACAGTGGGAGTTGCAAGTCTACGGGTGCCAAATGTCATTTCTTATAGCGTCTTATATCGTCGTTTTACTAGAGTCAGTAGTAGGATACAGGTCGATCACATGTTATTTTAAATACCTTTTGTTTTAAGGTAGTTAGTACAGCAGTAGTCACTTATTACAAATACTACAATACTATTATATTTTCCCATTACATTCACTTCGTGAATAATCACACGGTGCACGGTATTGTAAAAACTATATTTTTGGTTAATGATAGTCAGATTTAGGAAAGTACACACTCTTACAAGAGACATACACGCAGAAACTAGATGCCTTGGTAGAAGGCTACCATTAGTAGGAACACATAGGGTTTTCTAGGAGAGTTCAAAACATTGTACCAAACATCTTACAAAACATCTTACAAATGCTTTCATACAAACACAGACATTAATATACTTATGATCTCACCAGCTTAAGTTGATACTCGCTTTCAAAATAACTTGTATTCTCAGGTCACCACTAGACAGGTACCGGTGCCAGATTTTTGAGAAGATGGATTTCGTTTAACACTCTTCTTTTATTTTGATATGTATACTTTTGGTGTCTATATAACTTGACAGAACACACATGTATCAAATTATATTATTAATGCAATGGATGTTGTTGCTTGTTTACTACTATTCATTGTTTGTGATACTGTACATGACGTCCTCCGCCCCATAATGTTTCCGCCATTCATGGTTTTGGGGTGTGACAAATTGGTATCAGAGCATTGTTTATAGTGAATTGAGTATATCAACCCATAAAAGATATACTAACTATAAATACAATGGGATAAAAATACTCTGACCAAGAGTTTATACTTTGAATATTAAAATATTTAAATAAGTATACATGTCTGCATTCATACTAAAATCAGTGTCACTAGGGCAGAACAAAAGTATTACGATTGTTGGACAACACAAGTAGACTTAGAGACATATGGTCAACTCTGGGAAGATATAGCCTGATCAACTATATTATCCGAGGGTTGACTAGCATGTGCCTAAGGATGGTTGTGAGGTTGCAACAAGTCTAAAAACTTACCAACAATACCACAATGAGAAAAATAGAACCTAAACTTAAATTACTATAGGAGTAGTTTACATTACTTTCAGTTACTTATGTACTAGATTCTTATACCTCTCTTCTCGCGTAGATTTAATGGCTGGATTCCACCTTCCCGGAGACCCGTACTATTCCAACCACGGCAATGCAGGATGGATAGAAGAAGAGCCATAAGATGATCACCCAATTCCTTTGGATGATCATGAAGCTGAAGGCTTTTCTGATGGTTCTGACTCGGAGCCAGAAGTCAACAACCTACCACCAGTAGGTTAAGCCCCTAACAACAACCCTCGCCCAACATTTCCAGGACCCACACCCTTTGTGGGCAACCAACATGAACCGCTAGAGCGACGAGCAGGGTCAACCCTTACCTTACTTTGGGGACCGAAGCTTTTACAACCTCAGCAAAGGTGGCTCTGCTGATCGAGCTCTGCCCGTCATGGTCCACGGAATAGCTCGTAATGTTGAGCAGGGTCGAGCAGTTATCAATCAAGTCTTGGAGATTGATGCCAACTCTGGTGTCAACACTGTCCGCATTTGCTAGCTGGAGTCTACTCGCGAAAGGGCTCTGGTTCGTAATGCAGCTCTTCAGAGGGAACTCACTGAAACCCGAGCTGAAGTCATTGAACTTCGAGCTCAGCAAGCAAGAGCTGATAGGTGCATGAGGGACATAGAATGTCTCCTGTCGGGATCAATAACTCACTCTGGCAGTTCTCGTCGCCGATAGATTTTCACCAACTTCTCTATTTTGGATATAACCTAGTTATGTAAAACTCTGGTCTAATTCCTTATCTTTGTAAATCATAGACCTGTTAGGTCTTGGTTAGGTTAATTCTGTCAAAATTTTCCCATTTTGGTTGATATAAGGCCTCTTTCAGTTGGTCGTTTTTCCCGAACTTGTTACATCTGTAATTCCAGTAATATTGACAAATACCTAATCTTATAGGAGTTATTATCCTAATGTGATCATCTATTAGTTCTAGATCTACATTCAATCGTATTGTTGGGCTATGAAGAGTTAGTCCATGATCCATTCTCATCAATTCTTCCATTAAATTCTTATCAATGTTTTCATCTTAAAAAACTTTTAGATCAAAGATGCCGCCTCGCAGAAACCCAAGGAGAAACCTCAATAACGAAACACCACCTACTCCTCAGTTCGACACAGCAGCCTTAAATGCTGCTGTAGCTGCAGCTGTGGCTACAACCATGGCTCAGTATCATTCATCTGGTTTCACTGGAGGAGGAACCCCTGTTCAGTCTATTCAGGTTGAAGCTCCTGTGCGCTCGAGAGAGTGCTCCTATAAGGACTTCACGAACTGCAAGCCATTGTCCTTCAAAGGGACTGGCGGAGTCATTGCACTCTCGCAATGGTTCGAGAAAACCGAATCGGTTTTCGAGATCTACTCTTGTCCCGAGGAGAGCAAGGTGAAGTATGCTGCTTGCACCTTCGAAACCAAAGCCCTAACATGGTGGAATGGCCATGTTAAGTCACTATATCTTATAGTGGCAAACGCTATAGGCTGGGAAACTTTGAGAGACCTCATGATTGAGGAATACTGCCCGAGGGGCGAGATCCAAAAGCTGGAGGAAGAACTGTGGGACCTAACCATGAAGGGCTCCAACGTAGTCTGTGACATCCCCAAAATCTCGGCCAGAAAAGACCGATTTTCATTTATGTTTTTAAAATAATTTCAGAGTAAATCCTTTTGATTTGAAAGAGTTGCGGAATTTGTTCCCAAAAACAAAACATGATAAAACAATGTTTACCAAAGCATTTCATAAAAGAAATGTATTTTCATTATATAATCCAAAACTCGGGGTGTCATATTCCGATACAGACCAATAAGCATAAACGATAACATTACAAGTCATTCAACAAATATATACATATACAGACTTGTAAAATAAACATCTTGATGGTTCATCCATCTTATGCCCTTGCGCCACTTCCTGTAATACAAATAAAACTGAGTGGATCAGACTTTGGAGCCTGGTGAGCATATAGGGTTTTCAACCCACAATAAATAATTATATTTAATTCCACCAACCAACAATAACCCAATTACCCATTCCTGTTATTCTCACTTTATGTCCCTAAAACAATTGACATAAGGGACCTAGTCTAAGAATATTTGATCGGGGCGACAACACATGCTTCGGGGGTTCCTCAGCAATATAAGTCAAATAAGGCAACCATGAGGGGGATGGAGTACAGCGAATAAACACCCAAGTTCATTAACACCTACAGGTGGCGAGCCTGCTAATGTTCCACAAGACTGTCTAGAAAAGTCCGTGGTCGTCATCTAAACTCCGCTAGATGACTAAATCAAACAACAACGAGGCCTCTCATCTATTTATTACACACCAACTATCTACCCATGTTCTACCCAACATATTAGTAGATAAAATATACATTTTTATACATAGTTTAAAAAAACATGTATAACATGCTTTAATCAATACATATTCCACATAACAGATGAGGCACACACACACACATAACACGTATTTCATAGAGAATAAATCATATCTATGAGATAGAAGAAAGTGAATACACATTCACACACATAACCACAAAATTATACAGATAATACGTATTCCGTATAAAATACTTCATAATTATGCGTTAGAAGAAAGTAACTACACACTCACACATATAAACAACAATATACTTAATACACTCAAACCATACTTGTATTATTATCGTGTTTATGAAAGGTAGTATACACTCACTTGATCAGAAGATGATCAGACAGCACTACGGCTTGAAGAAGTAGTATTCTTCAGCAGATCTGGAAGATCTCTACAAAAATTGAACTTCTCGCGGACAGAGCTTCGGCTCGGGAATCGCACTTCTCGGGAGCTTCGGGATCTCGGGACTTGCTTCGGGGCTCGAGAATACTACCGGGGCTTCGGGGTACTTCTGGCACGCAAATCGAGGCAAAACGAGAGAGAGAAGAGAGAAAAAGAGCAATTGAGTCGGCTGCCCTCACATCCTATTTATAGGAGGCTGGAGCCTCAGAGTACGTGGGGCGTACTGGTCCGAAATCGTCATGGTGTTCGTCATCCGAAGTCACTTGAGTGCGAGGTGCGTATGCTTCGCGGTACGTTGGGCGTACGGCAGTACGCTGGGCGTACTTCGGATGAGTCCGATGACTCCCCTTCGGATAATACCGGATTTTATAATTAATTTTAAATATTAATTATTTAATAAACTTCGTCAATTCATATCTTCTTCATACGAACTCCGTTTTCGACGTTCTTTATATCTACGCGAAGGTGAGACTACGCTCTACAACTTTCGTTTAGACTCCGTCGGCTAATTTTAACTTTATTTTTATTATTTATTTTTAATAGGCCGGGACAGAAAAACTTCGTTATAAATTCATAACTTCTTCGTTTGACGTCCGTTCTCGCCTAACTTTTTATCGCTTCGATACCAACAACGAGATCTTCGACTCTCGTTTAGATTGCTACGACTAAAAACCGCTTGATCTCAAATCGAGTATTTCAGGCTGCATACCGCTAAGACGAAACTTCGATAAATCATAACTTCCTCATACGAAGTCAGATTTGGGCGTTCTTTATATATTCGGAAACCTCGTTTCAACTACTACAACATTATCCAAAGATATCAAGTTTATTTTACACTTAAATTTTGACGCTTATTTTTATTCTTAATTAATCAAACCACATAATTAAGCAATTAAGCACAAAACACGTAATACTCAAATAATACACTTCTATTATTTCAAAATGGGTTACAAAGGTTAACCTAGACTATTATATTGCTAAAAAAGGCAAGCCCGGAAACACAGGCGTTACAATTCTCTCCACCTTAGAATGATTCCGTCCCCGGAATCACACATCAACAAACAAATGCGGATAGCGACTCAACATGTCACTCTCCGTCTCCCAGGTGAGATTCGGCCCATTCGTGTGTTTCCATCGGACAAGCACTAACCCAACCATTTTGCGTCGCAACTTCTTAGTCTTTCGGTCAACAATTGCCTCTGGTTCTTCAATCAACCTTTTGTTCTCATCAATTCTCAATTCAGAAATTGGAATTATGTCGGGAACTTCTCCCGTGAACTTCCTCAAATAACACACATGAAAAGTGTTGTGGATTCCATTCAGTTCTTCTGGTAGTTCGAGCTTGTAAGCTTGGTTCCCAATTCTCTGAAGAACTTTAAATGGTCCAATAAACCTTGGACTCAACTTTCCCCTTTTACCAAATCTTATAAGTCCCTTCCACGGCGAGACTTTAAGCAAAACCGAATCTCCAATTTCAAAAGTCATCGGTCTTCGCTTCTTGTCAGCATAGCTCTTTTGACGATCCTGAGCTGCTAACATTCTTTCCCTAATTATTTTCAACTTTTCAGTAGTTTGATGGACCATCTCCGGTCCCATAAACTGCTTTTCCCCAGCCTCAACCCAACAAGACGGCGTACGACACTTCTGTCGATACAAAGCTTGATAAGGTGCCATCTTAATGCTTGATTGAAAACTATTATTATAGGAAAATTCTACCAATGGTAAATGTTCATCCCAATTACCTAGGAATTCCAAGGTACATGCTCTTAGCATATCTTCAAGTGTTTGTATCGTTCTTTCACTCTGACCATCAGTCTGCGGATGGTAAGCTGTACTTAAACACAACTTGGTACCCAATTCCTCTTGTAGACTTTTCCAAAACCTCGAGGTGAAACGGCTATCACGATCCGACACAATCGTTAACGGAACACCGTGAAGCCTCACAATTTCCTTCACGTAAGAATTCACAAGCTTCTCCATAGACCATTTCTCCTTGGCTGCTATGAAATGCGCACTCTTAGTGAATCGATCAACGACCACCCAAATCATGTCGTGACCATTCTTTGTTCTGGGTAGTTTAGTGACAAAATCCATAGCAATGTCTTCCCACTTACCCATGGGCACAGGCAATGGTTCTAAACTCCCGTACGGTTTCTGATGTTGTGTCTTGACTCTCGCACAAGTCACACACTCGGCCACATACTTTGCAACATCAAGCTTCATCGTCGGCCACCAGTAGTAGGGTTTTAGGTCCCTATACATTTTAGTGCTACCGGGATGAATCGAGTACATGGTCTTCTGAGCTTCTTCCATCAGAAGATCTCTGATTCCTCCTGTCTTAGGTATCCAAATCCGATCTTGGAACACCTTCAGTCCATGACTGTTTACACCGAACACCAACGTTTTGCCCAAACGTTCCTCCTTTCGGTCATTCTTCTCAGAAGCATCGCTTTGAGCTTTCTTTACACTTTCCACAATGGTCGAGACAACTTCAATTCTCAACGCTCTTGGCCTTTTTCTTTCAAGATTGACTTTCCGACTGAGAGCATCAGCAACAACATTAGCTTTATCGGGATGGTAAAGTATCTTGCAGTCGTAGTCTTTAAGTAATTCTAGCCAGCTTCGTTGCCTCATATTCAATTCCTTCTTATTAAAGAGATATTGGAGACTCTTATGATCAGTAAAAAGTTTGCACTTCGTGCCATAGAGGTAATGCCTCCATATTTTCAGAGCGAAAACTACCGCTGCCAACTCCAAATCATGAGTCGAGTAATTCTTTTCATGCTCCTTCAGTTGTCGAGACGCATATGCTATCACCTTTTCTCTTTGGGTCAAAACACAACCCAATCCAACCCTAGACGCATCGCTATAAACAGCGAAGTCTTCAACTCCATCGGGTAAAGAAAGTATCGCTGCCTCACATAGTTTCTTCTTTAGTTGCTCGAATGCTTCTTTATGCTTATCACTCCAAGCATAAGTAGCTCCTTTGTGGGTCAAAGCTGTTAATGGAGTAGCAATCGAAGAAAAACCTTGGATAAACCTTCGGTAATATCCGGCTAATCCTAAAAAGCTTCGGATCTCCGTGGGACTTTTCGGTTGTTCCCACTTCATCACAGCTTCGATCTTCGCTGGATCAACCATTATCCCTTCTTGGTTGACCACGTAACCCAAGAATTGGACTTCACGAATCCAAAAATCACACTTAGAGAACTTTGCATACAGCTTCTCCTTCTTCAAGACTTCTAACACTTCTCGTAAGTGTCTGCCATGCTCCTCTTGGCTTTTCGAGTAAATCAGAATGTCATCTATGAACACTATCATGAATTTATCAAGGAAATGATTACAAACCCTATTCATTAAATCCATGAATGCTGTCGTAGCATTGGTTAGTCCAAACGACATAACCAAGAACTCGTAGTGTCCATATCTAGTTCTGAATGCAGTCTTCTCGATATCTTGCTCTCTTACTTTTAGCTGATGATATCCTAACCTTAGATCGATCTTCGAGAAATAGCTCGAACCTTGCAGTTGATCAAACATGTCATCAATCCTTGGCAAAGGATATCTATTCTTTATTTTTGCCTTGTTTAGCTCTCTATAATCAATGCACATTCTCATACTTCCATCGTTTTTCTTCACGAATAACACCGGAGCTCCCCAGGGCGATGAACTAGGTCTAATGAAACCTTTGTCCAATAACTCCTGAAGTTGCATCATCAACTCCTTCATCTCCGTCAGTGCTAATCGATAAGCTGCTTTTGCTATTGGCATGGTTTCTTGTAACAAGTCAATTCTGAACTCCACTTGTCTATCAGGCGGTAATCCAGGAAGATCTTCGGGAAATACTTCCGGATAATCACACACCACTGGAATAATCTGCATCACCTTCTTTTCCTTCTTAGCATCAATCAAGAATGCTAAATATGATGTACATCCCTTGGTCAAACACTTTCTGGCTTTCATTAGAGAAATGATTCCAGAATTTACTTGCCGTTTGTCCCCGTACACCATAAATGAATCCTTCCCAGGCGGGTTTACTTTAACTATCATCTTCTTGCACAAAATTTCGGCATCATTGGCGCTAAGCCAATCCATTCCCAACTCGATGTCGAAACCATTAAGTTCGATAGGCAATAATTCCTCGTGAAACTTATTCCCATTAAGGTCGATTAAGATGTTTTTCATACGATGGCTAACAGGTACAAACTTGCCACTAGCAACTTCGACTAATAAAGCATTATCTAGTCTATCAACAGGCAAAGCTAGCTTTCTACCAAACTCATGCGAAATAAAGGAGTAGTTGGCTCCAGAATCAAACAAAATTTGAGCAGGTAATTCGTTTACGAGAAAGGTACCTGAAGCGACATCAGCTTCATCTTTCGCAGCTTTGAGTGTCATCTGGAAGGCTCTCGCCATTGGCTTTGGTGGAATGTTGGGCTTAGCTGCCTCCTTCTTCTTCAGACAGTCTTTCAAAATGTGCCCCTCTTCATTGCAACCAAAACACATCCTTTTGTTGTTCGGAAACTCATTGGCAAAATGCCCAATTTTTCCGCACTTGTAGCAGGTTACATCCTCACTACATTTCCCAAAGTGCTTTTTCTTACACTTATCACACCATTTCGCTTCGCCTCCTTTTCCTCCACCAAACTTTTTCAAATCAGATTTCGAAAATTTGCTTTTCTTACCGGAACCAGATGTTCCCTCAAACTTTCTCTTCTCGCCAACCTCAACCTTGTCAGTGGTTCTCCCCTTAATCATGTTCTCAACAGACTTGGCAGCCCAGATAGCTGCCTCTAGAGTATGTGCCTGACGTACTGGCACCTCGTACTCCCATGGGAGTCCCTTCGCATACCGGTCCACCTTTGTCAGCTCATCTGGAACGATGCGCAAAGCAAACTCCATCTTATCTGTAAAGTTATTAGTGTATTCATCAACTGACATGCTGCCTTTCGTCAATGACAAAAACTTATTCTCCAACTCCAACAGATTTTGAGCCGAGCAGAACTTGCACTTGAACTGCACCAAGAACTCTGCCCATGTCAATTGCAGTGGCTCATTAGGGCTTCAAGTCTTCCCTAGAGTGTTCCACCAATGGATGGCTCCACCTTGGAATTGACGCATTGCATAGATAGTTTGCAACTTGCCTCTGCAGCCACAAGTCATGAAGGCTAACTCCATTTCGGAGATCCAATCCATAACTCCAATCGGATCCTCCTTTCCATTGAAGGTCGATGGTTTGCAAGTTAGAAAGTCCTTGTACTTGCATCCCATTCCATCATTCCTTCCATCATGGTTGTTTTGCCTCACTATCGGTGGTTTGGCTTGACCAACAGACCCACTAAAGTTTCCACCTTCTGAGTGCCCTTCATTGAATTCGGGATCTTCCACACGAATTGACAGTTCTTCACGATTTTTTTGAAGCAACCGCCAAGTTTCATCCATCTGACGATCCAAAATTTTTTGAATCATCATTTGCACACCAGCCATGGTTATTGGCTCAGGTGCTGCTGCTACAACAGGTATTTGCTCAATCACTGGTGGTTGATTCCTGTTTTCATCAGCATTTCCAACTCCACTTCTTGTTCTCACCATTTTGATCTACACACCGAATAAGGTGAAAATTAGATCCTCAATCACGATAGATATTCAAATCATCCTTATCACTCCGAAACGTTTACATGCTAGTTCTAATATCGTAGACGTACGCTTAGAATCCTACACACATAAAGTTTCTAGATCCGGTCGGCAACAGACCATAGATCCGAACAAATAATATCATATATGGCAACATATAACATTTAGCACATAAAAGCATTTTAGGCAACTTTCCTAAAATAAACTAGTGCTCGTGTCTAAAATATCACAGACACACATCTCAAAATTCCACTTAGCATTCTAAGTTTAAGTCTAGAAATCCTACAAATTCCTAGTTCGCTTAAACTAATGCTCTGATACTAACTGTGACATCCCCAAAATCTCGGCCAGAAAAGACCGATTTTCATTTATGCTTTTAAAATAATTTCAGAGTAAATCCTTTTGATTTGAAAGAGTTGCGGAATTTGTTCCCAAAAACAAAATATGATAAAACAATGTTTACCAAAGCATTTCATAAAAGAAATTTATTTTCATTATATAATCCAAAACTCGGGGTGTCATGTTCCGATACAGACCAATAAGCATAAACGATAACATTACAAGTCATTCAACAAATATATACATATACAGACTTGTAAACAAAACAACTTGATGGTTCATCCATCTTATGCCCTTGCGCCACTTCCTGTAATACAAATAAAACTGAGTGGGTCAGGCTTGGGAGCCTGGTGAGCATATAGGGTTTTCAACCCACAATAAATAATTATATTTAATTCCACCAACCAACAATAACCCAATTACCCATTCCCGTTATTCTCACTTTATGTCCCTAAAACAACTGACATAAGGGACCTAGTCTAAGAATATTTCACCGGGGCGACAACACATGCTTCGAGGGTTCCTCAGCAATATAAGTCAAATAAGGCAACCATGAGGGGGATGGAGTACAGCGAATAAACACCCAAGTTCATTAACACCTACAGGTGGCGAGCCTGCTAATGTTCCACAGGACTGTCTAGAAAAGTCTGTGGTCGTCATCTAAACTCCGCTGGATGACTAAATCAAACAACAACGAGGCCTCTCATCTATTTATTACACACCAACTATCTACCCATGTTCTACCCAACATATTAGTAGATAAAAATATACATTTTTATACATAGTTTAAAAAAACCTGTATAGCATGCTTTAATCAATACATATTCCACATAATAGATGAGGCACACACACACATAACACGTATTTCATAGAGAATAAATCATATCTATGAGATAGAAGAAAGTGAATACACATTCACACACATAACCACAAAATTATACACATAATACGTATTCCGTATAAAATACTTCATAATTATGCGTTAGAAGAAAGTAACTACACACTCACACATATAAACAACAATATACTTAATACACTCAAACCAAACTTGTATTATTATCGTGTTTATGAAAGGTAGTATACACTCACTTGATCAGAAGATGATCAGACAGCACTACGGCTTGTAGAAGTAGTATTCTTCAGCAGATCTGGAAGATCTCTAAAAAAATCGAACTTCTCGCGGACAGAGCTACGGCTCGGGAATCGCACTTCTCGGGATCTTCGGGATCTCGAGACTTGCTTCGGGGCTCGAGAATATTACCGGGGCTTCGGGGTACTTCTGGCACGCAAATTGAAGCAAAACAGGAGAGAGAAGAGAGAAAAAGAGCAATTGAGTCGGCTGCCTTCACATCCTATTTATAGGAGGCTGGAGCCTCGGAGTACGCGGGGCGTACTGGTCCGAAATCGTCATGGTGTTCGTCATCCGAAGTCACTTGAGTGCGAGGTGCGTCATGCTTCACGGTACGCTGGGCGTACGCCAGTACGCTGGGCGTACGCCAGTACGCTGGGCGTACTTCGGATGAGTCCGATGACTCCCCTTCGGATAATACCGGATTTTATAATTAATTTTAAATATTAATTATTTAATAAACTTCGTCAATTCATATCTTCTTCATACGAACTCCGTTTTCGACGTTCTTTATATCTACGCGAAGGTGAGACTATGCTCTACAACTTTCGTTTAGACTCCGTCAGCTAATTTTAACTTTATTTTTATTATTTATTTTTAATAGGCCAGGGCAGAAAAACTTCGTTATAAATTCATAACTTCTTCGTTTGACGTCCGTTCTCGCCTAACTTTTTATCGCTTCGATACCAACAACGAGATCTTCAACTCTCGTTTAGATTGCTACGGCTAAAAACCGCTTGATCTCAAATCGAGTATTTCAGGCTGCATACCGCTAAGCCGAAACTTCGATAAATCATAACTTCCTCATACGAAGTCAGATTTGGGCGTTCTTTATATATTCGGAAACCTCGTTTCAACTACTACAACATTATCCAAAGATATCAAGTTTATTTTACACTTAAATTTTGACGCTTATTTTTATTCTTAATTAATCAAACCACATAATTAAGCAATTAAGCACAAAACACGTAATACTCAAATAATACACTTCTATTATTTCAAAATGGGTTACAAAGGTTAACCTAGACTATTATATTGCTAAAAAAGGCAAGCCCGGAAACACAGGCGTTAGAATTCTCTCCACCTTAGAATGATTCCGTCCCCGGAATCACACATCAACAAACAAATGCTGATAGCGACTCAACATGTCACTCTCCGTCTCCCAGGTGAGATTCGGCCCATTCGTGTGTTTCCATCGGACAAGCACTAACCCAACCATTTTGTGTCGCAACTTCTTAGTCTTTCGGTCAACAATTGCCTCTGGTTCTTCAATCAATCTTTTGTTCTCATCAATTCTCAATTCAGAAATTGGAATTATGTCGGGAACTTCTCCCGTGAACTTCCTCAAATAACACACATGAAAAGTGTTGTGGATTCCATTCAGTTCTTCTGGTAGTTCGAGCTTGTAAGCTTGGTTCCCAATTATCTGAAGAACTTTAAATGGTCCAATAAACCTTGGACTCAACTTTCCCCTTTTACCAAATCTTATAAGTCCCTTCCACGGCGAGACTTTAAGCAAAACCGAATCTCCAATTTCAAAAGTCATCGGTCTTCGCTTCTTGTCAGCATAGCTCTTTTGACGATCCTGAGCTGCTAACATTCTTTCCCTAATTATTTTCAACTTTTCAGTAGTTTGATGGACCATCTCCGGTCCCATAAACTGCTTTTCCCCAGCCTCAACCCAACAAGACGGCGTACGACACTTCTGTCGATACAAAGCTTGATAAGGTGCCATCTTAATGCTTGATTGAAAACTATTATTATAGGAAAATTCTACCAATGGTAAATGTTCATCCCAATTACCTAGGAATTCCAAGGTACATGCTCTTAGCATATCTTCAAGTGTTTGTATCGTTCTTTCACTCTGACCATCAGTCTGCGGATGGTAAGCTGTACTTAAACACAACTTGGTACCCAATTCCTCTTGTAGACTTTTCCAAAACCTCGAGGTGAAACGGCTATCACGATCCGACACAATCGTTAACGGAACACCGTGAAGCCTCACAATTTCCTTCACGTAAGAATTCACAAGCTTCTCCATAGACCATTTCTCCTTGGCTGCTATGAAATGCGCACTCTTAGTGAATCGATCAACGACCACCCAAATCATGTCGTGACCATTCTTTGTTCTGGGTAGTTTAGTGACAAAATCCATAGCAATGTCTTCCCACTTACCCATGGGCACAGGCAATGGTTCTAAACTCCCGTACGGTTTCTGATGTTGTGTCTTGACTCTCGCACAAGTCACACACTCGGCCACATACTTTGCAACATCAAGCTTCATCGTCGGCCACCAGTAGTAGGGTTTTAGGTCCATATACATTTTAGTGCTACCGGGATGAATCGAGTACATGGTCTTCTGAGCTTCTTCCATCAGAAGATCTCTGATTCCTCCTGTCTTAGGTATCCAAATCCGATCTTGGAACACCTTCAGTCCATGACTGTTTACACCGAACACCAACGTTTTGCCCAAACGTTCCTCCTTTCGGTCATTCTTCTCAGAAGCATCGCTTTGAGCTTTCTTTACACTTTCCACAATGGTCGAGACAACTTCAATTCTCAACGCTCTTGGCCTTTTTCTTTCAAGATTGACTTTCCGACTGAGAGCATCAGCAACAACATTAGCTTTATCGGGATGGTAAAGTATCTTGCAGTCGTAGTCTTTAAGTAATTCTAGCCAGCTTCGTTGCCTCATATTCAATTCCTTCTTATTAAAGAGATATTGGAGACTCTTATGATCAGTAAAAAGTTTGCACTTCGTGCCATAGAGGTAATGCCTCCATATTTTCAGAGCGAAAACTACCGCTGCCAACTCCAAATCATGAGTCGAGTAATTCTTTTCATGCTCCTTCAGTTGTCGAGACGCATATGCTATCACCTTTTCTCTTTGGGTCAAAACACAACCCAATCCAACCCTAGACGCATCGCTATAAACAGCGAAGTCTTCAACTCCATCGGGTAAAGAAAGTATCGCTGCCTCACATAGTTTCTTCTTTAGTTGCTCGAATGCTTCTTTATGCTTATCACTCCAAGCATAAGTAGCTCCTTTGTGGGTCAAAGCTGTTAATGGAGTAGCAATCGAAGAAAAACCTTGGATAAACCTTCGGTAATATCCGGCTAATCCTAAAAAGCTTCGGATCTCCGTGGGACTTTTCGGTTGTTCCCACTTCATCACAGCTTCGATCTTCGCTGGATCAACCATTATCCCTTCTTGGTTGACCACGTAACCCAAGAATTGGACTTCACGAATCCAAAAATCACACTTAGAGAACTTTGCATACAGCTTCTCCTTCTTCAAGACTTCTAACACTTCTCGTAAGTGTCTGCCATGCTCCTCTTGGCTTTTCGAGTAAATCAGAATGTCATCTATGAACACTATCATGAATTTATCAAGGAAATGATTACAAACCCTATTCATTAAATCCATGAATGCTGTCGTAGCATTGGTTAGTCCAAACGACATAACCAAGAACTCGTAGTGTCCATATCTAGTTCTGAATGCAGTCTTCTCGATATCTTGCTCTCTTACTTTTAGCTGATGATATCCTAACCTTAGATCGATCTTCGAGAAATAGCTCGAACCTTGCAGTTGATCAAACATGTCATCAATCCTTGGCAAAGGATATCTATTCTTTATTTTTGCCTTGTTTAGCTCTCTATAATCAATGCACATTCTCATACTTCCATCGTTTTTCTTCACGAATAACACCGGAGCTCCCCAGGGCGATGAACTAGGTCTAATGAAACCTTTGTCCAATAACTCCTGAAGTTGCATCATCAACTCCTTCATCTCCGTCAGTGCTAATCGATAAGCTGCTTTTGCTATTGGCATGGTTTCTGGTAACATGTCAATTCTGAACTCCACTTGTCTATCAGGCGGTAATCCAGGAAGATCTTCGGGAAATACTTCCGGATAATCACACACCACTGGAATAATCTGCATCACCTTCTTTTCCTTCTTAGCATCAATCAAGAATGCTAAATATGATGTACATCCCTTGGTCAAACACTTTCTGGCTTTCATTAGAGAAATGATTCCAGAATTTACTTGCCGTTTGTCCCCGTACACCATAAATGAATCCTTCCCAGGCGGGTTTACTTTAACTAACATCTTCTTGCACAAAATTTCGGCATCATTGGCGCTAAGCCAATCCATTCCCAACACGATGTCGAAACCATTAAGTTCGATAGGCAATAATTCCTCGTGAAACTTATTCCCATTAAGGTCGATTAAGATGTTTTTCATACGATGGCTAACAGGTACAAACTTGCCACTAGCAACTTCGACTAATAAAGCATTATCTAGTCTATCAACAGGCAAAGCTAGCTTTCTACCAAACTCGTGCGAAATAAAGGAGTAGTTGGCTCCAGAATCAAACAAAATTTGAGCAGGTAATTCGTTTACGAGAAAGGTACCTGAAGCGACATCAGCTTCATCTTTCGCAGCTTTGAGTGTCATCTGGAAGGCTCTCGCCTTTGGCTTTGGTGGAATGTTGGGCTTAGCTGCCTCCTTCTTCTTCAGACAGTCTTTCAAAATGTGCCCCTCTTCATTGCAACCAAAACACATCCTTTTGTAGTTCGGACACTCATTGGCAAAATGCCCAATTTTTCCGCACTTGTAGCAGGTTACATCCTCACTACATTTCCCAAAGTGCTTTTTCTTACACTTATCACACCATTTCGCTTCGCCTCCTTTTCCTCCACCAAACTTTTTCGAATCAGATTTCGAAAATTTGCTTTTCTTACCGGAACCAGATGTTCCCTCAAACTTCTCTCTTCTCGCCAACCTCAACCTTGTCGGTGGTTCTCCCCTTAATCATGTTCGCAACAGACTTGGCAGCCCAGATAGCTGCCTCTAGAGTATGTGCCTGACGTACTGGCACCTCGTACTCCCATGGGAGTCCCTTCGCATACCGGTCCACCTTTGTCAGCTCATCTGGAACGATGCGCAAAGCAAACTCCATCTTATCTGTAAAGTTATTAGTGTATTCATCAACTGACATGCTTCCTTTCGTCAATGACAAAAACTTATTCTCCAACTCCAACAGATTTTGAGCCGAGCAGAACTTGCACTTGAACTGCACCAAGAACTCTGCCCATGTCAATTGCAGTGGCTCATTAGGGCTTCAAGTCTTCCCTAGAGTGTTCCACCAATGGATGGCTCCACCTTGGAATTGACGCACTGCATAGATAGTTTGCAACTTGCCTCTGCAGCCACAAGTCATGAAGGCTAACTCCATTTCGGAGATCCAATCCATAACTCCAATCGGATCCTCCTTTCCATTGAAGGTCGATGGTTTGCAAGTTAGAAAGTCCTTGTACTTGCATCCCATTCCATCATTCCTTCCATCATGGTTGTTTTGCCTCACTATCGGTGGTTTGGATTGACCAACAGACCCACTAAAGTTTCCACCTTCTGAGTGCCCTTCATTGAATTCGGGATCTTCCACACGAATTGACAGTTCTTCACGATTTTGTTGAAGCAACCGCCAAGTTTCATCCATCTGACGATCCAAAATTTTTTGAATCATCATTTGCACACCAGCCATGGTTATTGGCTCAGGTGCTGCTGCTACAACAGGTATTTGCTCAATCACTGGTGGTTGATTCCTGTTTTCATCAGCATTTCCAACTCCACTTCTTGTTCTCACCATTTTGATCTACACACCGAATAAGGTGAAAATTAGATCCTCAATCACGATAGATATTCAAATCATCCTTATCACTCCGAAACATTTACATGCTAGTTCTAATATCGTAGACGTACGCTTAGAATCCTACACACATAAAGTTTCTAGATCCGGTCGGCAACAGACCATAGATCCGAACAAATAATATCATATATGGCAACATATAACATTTAGCACATAAAAGCATTTTAGGCAACTTTCCTAAAATAAACTAGTGCTCGTGTCTAAAATATCACAGACACACATCTCAAAATTCCACTTAGCATTCTAAGTTTAAGTCTAGAAATCCTACAAATTCCTAGTTCGCTTAAACTAATGCTCTGATACCAACTGTGACATCCCCAAAATCTCGGCCAGAAAAGACCGATTTTCATTTATGCTTTTAAAATAATTTCAGAGTAAATCCTTTTGATTTGAAAGAGTTGCGGAATTTGTTCCCAAAAACAAAATATGATAAAACAATGTTTACCAAAGCATTTCATAAAAGAAATTTATTTTCATTATATAATCCAAAACTCGGGGTGTCATGTTCCGATACAGACCAATAAGCATAAACGATAACATTACAAGTCATTCAACAAATATATACATATACAGACTTGTAAACAAAACAACTTGATGGTTCATCCATCTTATGCCCTTGCGCCACTTCCTGTAATACAAATAAAACTGAGTGGGTCAGGCTTGGGAGCCTGGTGAGCATATAGGGTTTTCAACCCACAATAAATAATTATATTTAATTCCACCAACCAACAATAACCCAATTACCCATTCCCGTTATTCTCACTTTATGTCCCTAAAACAACTGACATAAGGGACCTAGTCTAAGAATATTTCACCGGGGCGACAACACATGCTTCGAGGGTTCCTCAGCAATATAAGTCAAATAAGGCAACCATGAGGGGGATGGAGTACAGCGAATAAACACCCAAGTTCATTAACACCTACAGGTGGCGAGCCTGCTAATGTTCCACAGGACTGTCTAGAAAAGTCTGTGGTCGTCATCTAAACTCCGCTGGATGACTAAATCAAACAACAACGAGGCCTCTCATCTATTTATTACACACCAACTATCTACCCATGTTCTACCCAACATATTAGTAGATAAAAATATACATTTTTATACATAGTTTAAAAAAACCTGTATAGCATGCTTTAATCAATACATATTCCACATAACAGATGAGGCACACACACACATAACACGTATTTCATAGAGAATAAATCATATCTATGAGATAGAAGAAAGTGAATACACATTCACACACATAACCACAAAATTATACACATAATACGTATTCCGTATAAAATACTTCATAATTATGCGTTAGAAGAAAGTAACTACACACTCACACATATAAACAACAATATACTTAATACACTCAAACCAAACTTGTATTATTATCGTGTTTATGAAAGGTAGTATACACTCACTTGATCAGAAGATGATCAGACAACACTACGGCTTGTAGAAGTAGTATTCTTCAGCAGATCTGGAAGATCTCTAAAAAAATCGAACTTCTCGTGGACAGAGCTACGGCTCGGGAATCGCACTTCTCGGGATCTTCGGGATCTCGAGACTTGCTTCGGGGCTCGAGAATATTACCGGGGCTTCGGGGTACTTCTGGCACGCAAATTGAGGCAAAACAGGAGAGAGAAGAGAGAAAAAGAGCAATTGAGTCGGCTGCCTTCACATCCTATTTATAGGAGGCTGGAGCCTCGGAGTACGCGGGGCGTACTGGTCCGAAATCGTCATGGTGTTCGTCATCCGAAGTCACTTGAGTGCGAGGTGCGTCATGCTTCACGGTACGCTGGGCGTACGCCAGTACGCTGGGCGTACTTCGGATGAGTCCGATGACTCCCCTTCGGATAATACCGGATTTTATAATTAATTTTAAATATTAATTATTTAATAAACTTCGTCAATTCATATCTTCTTCATACGAACTCCGTTTTCGACGTTCTTTATATCTACGCGAAGGTGAGACTACGCTCTACAACTTTCGTTTAGACTCCGTCAGCTAATTTTAACTTTATTTTTATTATTTATTTTTAATAGGCCGGGACAGAAAAACTTCGTTATAAATTCATAACTTCTTCGTTTGACGTCCGTTCTCGCCTAACTTTTTATCGCTTCGATACCAACAACGAGATCTTCGACTCTCGTTTAGATTGCTACGGCTAAAAACCGCTTGATCTCAAATCGAGTATTTCAGGCTGCATACCGCTAAGCCGAAACTTCGATAAATCATAACTTCCTCATACGAAGTCAGATTTGGGCGTTCTTTATATATTCGGAAACCTCGTTTCAACTACTACAACATTATCCAAAGATATCAAGTTTATTTTACACTTAAATTTTGACGCTTATTTTTATTCTTAATTAATCAAACCACATAATTAAGCAATTAAGCACAAAACACGTAATACTCAAATAATACACTTCTATTATTTCAAAATGGGTTACAAAGGTTAACCTAGACTATTATATTGCTAAAAAAGGCAAGCCCGGAAACACAGGCGTTACATAGTCACCTACACCGCCAGGTTCTGTGAACTGGTGGCCCTCTGTCCCAACATGATTCCTTCAGAGGGAAAGAAGATCGAGAGATGCATATGGGGACTGGTGCCCCCATACCAGGGAAATGTTTTGGCATCACACCCCACTACATTTGACAGTGCCAAGCGATTGGCACAGCGGCTCATAGACCATGGGGTTCGTACCCCGGCCGCAACAACTACCCTGGCCATCTCAGAACCCGCAAAGACCGCTGATTCCAAGCGGAAGTTTTGGGATGACAAGAAGAAAACTAAAGCTGCCAAAAAGCAGCAGGTCGTGGCAGTACATGTTGCGATAGCACCTGCCGCTGCTGCTTCGGTAAAGCAGTACGCTGGAAGTTTGCCCAAGTGCAACAAGTGCAACTTCCATCACGTCGGCGCTTGCCGGGAGATGTAGTGTCTGAACTACAATGGGAAGGGGCACACTGCCCGTTTCTGTAAAGCTCCGGCAAAGCCAATCAACCAATCCCCCAGCGCTGGAGTGGGCCAAACTTGCTACGGACGTGGCGAGGTAGGCCACTTCAAAAGAAACTGCCCAAAGGCAGGGTTTTCCGGTGGAGCGGCAAGAGTTCTGGCCATAGGCCATGAGGAAGCGGTTTCTGACCCCACAGTGGTCACTGGTACGTTCCTCCTTGATAACTCTTATGCATACATTCTATTCGATAGTGGTGCGGAGGGAAGTTTTGTGAACCAAAAATTTGCTCATTTACTTAGGCAAAAATCACGAGCACTTAATGAACCGTTCACTGTAGAAATGGCTAATGGGAAGACAGAGAGCACTAGCAGTATATTCATAGGGTGTATCCTAACGTTAGATAACCATTCATTTTCAATCGATCTCATGCCGGTCTCCATTAAAAGTTTCGACGTCATTATTGGCATGGATTGGTTGAGTCTTCATCGTGCCGATATCATGTGTTACAAAAAATTTGTTCGCCTTAATCTATTGTTTGGCGAAACCTTAGTAGTTTATGGCGACAAACCTGACACGAACCTTCGTATCATCTCGAGCATCCATGCTCAGAAATTCTTGCGAAAGGAATGTCGTGCATTCCTTGCTCATGTGGTCGATGTGAGCCAAGAAACGAAGGACATTCAGAACATTCCAGTAGTACGCTATTTTCCCGACATCTTTCCAGAAGAACTCCCAGGATTACCTCCGCAACGTCAAGTCGAGTTCCGAATTGACTTAGTTTCAGGGGCTACCCCAGTAGCCAAATCGCCCTATCGTCTAGCACCAGCAGAGATGCAAGAACTATCCGGTCAACTTAACGAACTGCTCAGCAAGGGCTTTATAAGACCGAGCTTCTCACCTTGGGGAGCTCCGGTCTTGTTCGTCAAGAAGAAAGACGGATCGTTTCGTATGTGCATCGACTACAAGGAACTCAACAAACTGACGGTCAAAAATCGTTATCCGTTGCCTCGTATCGACGATTTATTTGACCAACTTCAAGGGGCGAACTTCTTTTCGAAAATCGACTTGAGATCCGGATATCACCAACTACGAGTATAAGGGGAGGATGTTCCAAAGACAGCCTTCCAAACTCGTTATGGGCACTACGAATTCGTAGTGATGCCGTTCGGATTGACAAATGCGCCCGTTGTATTCATGACTTAATGAATAGGGTGTGTCGTCCTTACTTGGATCAGTTCGTCATCGTCTTCATCGATGACATACTTATCTACTCTAGAAGTAAGGAAGAGCATAGTCAGCATCTGCGTCAAGTACTCAAAACATTACGTACGGAGAAGCTCTATGCGAAGTTCTCGAAACGCAAATTTTGGATTTGGCAAGTCGAATTCTTAGGGCACGTGGTTAGCGAAGAAGGTATACACATGGACCCTTCCAAAATCAAGGCCATTGAGAACTGGTCAACACTGAAGACGCCTAGAGAAATTCGTCAACTTCTAGGCCTTGCTGGCTACTATCGCAGGTTCATTCAGAACTTCTCCCGTATTGCGAAACCTCTTACAACACTGACCCAGAAAGGTGTGGCCTTTGACTGGGAAGAGAAGCAGGAAAGAGCGTTTCAAACACTCAAACGAGCCTTATACACCGCACCAATACTATCCCTTCCCGAAGGAATAGAAGACTTCGTTGTCTACTGCGATGCGTCGAATCAAGGACTCGGATGTGTTATGATGCAGCGAGGTAAGGTCATCGCCTATGCCTCGAGACAGCTGAAGACACATGAGGTCTATTACACGACCCACGATCTTGAACTAGGAGCAGTTGTGTTTGCTCTGAAGATCTAGATACATTACTTGTATGGAACGAAAAGCACTATCTTTACAGACCACAAGAGCTTACAACACATATTCGACCAGAAGGAGCTCAACATGAGATAACGACGGTGGGTCGAGCTACTCAGTGATTACGAATGCGAAATTCGTTATCATCCGGGTAAAGCCAACGTAGTAGCTGACGCCCTAAGTCGGAAGGAATAATCTGGTCGTAGAGTCAAATCATTGACTATGACTATCCATTCACACTTGTCCATGCAAATTAAGGCGGATCAGCTCGACGCGTTGAAGCCTGAAAATGTGGCGGGTGAATCTTTGAGAGGAATGGATAAGAACTTGGAGATTAAGGGTGGCGGAGCTTATTATTTCATGGACCGGATTTGGACCCCAAAACTCGGTGGTTTTAGAGACTTGGTCATGAACGAGGCGCACAACACTCGCTATTCCGTGCACTCGGGTTCAGATAAGATGTATCTGGATCTTAAAAAGTTATAATGGTGGCCTAACATGAAAGCAGAGATTGCTACCTTCGTGAGTAAATGCCTTACTTGCGCAAAGGTCAAGGTCGAATACCAGAAACCCTCTGGTCTATTACAAGAGCCTGAGATACTGGAATGGAAGTGGGAGCAGATAACTATGGATTTCATAACCAAGTTACCCAAAACAACGGGTGGACTTGATACCATATGGGTCATCGTCGACAGATTGACCAAGTCTGCACACTTCCTACCGATCAAAGAAACAGACAAGATGGAGAAACTTACAAGAACTTACATTAGGGAGATTGTACGACCGCACGGTGTTCCCTTATCCGTTATCTCGGACAGAGATAGTAGATTCACTTCGAGGTTCTGGCAGTCGTTACAAGGTTCCTTAGGAACTAGGCTGGACATGAGTACAGCCTACCATCCACAGACAGACGGGCAAAGTGAGAGAACTATCCAAACCTTGGAAGATATGTTGCAAGCCTGTGTGATCGACTTTGGGAAAGCATGGGATACTCATTTACCCCTTGTCGAATTTTCCTACAACAACAGTTATCACACGAGCATAAAGGCTGCTCCATTCGAGGCTCTCTATCGCCGAAAGTGCAGATCCCCTCTGTGCTGGGCTGAGGTGGGTGATACCCAGTTAGCTAAAGGACGAGTTCCTGAAAGCACTCTCACAGGTCCGGAGATCATTCGGGAAACGACGGAGAAGATTGTTCAGATCCGTGAACGATTGAAAGCCTCCAGAGACCGACAGAAAAGCTATGCTGATAAACATAGGAAACTATTGGAATTCCAGGTGGGTGACCGTGTTCTATTGAAGGTCTCACCCTGGAAGGGCTTGATACGCTTCGGAAAGCGTGGAAAGCTAAATCCAAGGTACGTTGGGCATTTCGAGATTCTCGCAAGAATCGGCCTAGTAGCTTACAAACTTGACTTACCGCGCGAACTCAGTAATGTACATTCTACCTTCCACGTATCGAACTTGAAAAGGTGTCTGTCCGACGAGACTCTTGTTATTCCACTCGACGAGATCGAGATAAACGAGAGCCTCAACTTCTTGGAGGAACCAGTAGAGATCATGGACCGAGAGGTCAAGAAAATGAAACAAAGTCATATCCCGATAGTGAAGGTTCGCTGGAACGCCAAACGAGGACACGAAATTCACTTGGGAGCATGAGGATCAGATGAAACTGAAATATCCCGAAAACGTAAGTACTTCTTGGCTTGATTTGTTGATGTATCATAACTACTAGTGAATATACATCTTTTAATCCATCAAATTTCATGTTTTGATTAGATTTCCAAAACACCAAGAACACACACTAGTGTTCTTGGACTTCTAGTTCATTTCAAGCTTCCACAAAGTAAGTACTTCAATCCATGAGTCATTTAAAGCTTTCTATACATATTAATATCAAGGAAATGTCCCAAGAACACCAAGAACAAGGTGTTCACGGTTTTGGGAGGCTCCCAAAACCGTAAACACCAAGTAAGGTGCTAAAGGGTGCCTTAAGGTGCCTTGATGCTTCACAATGCCTTAGGGACTTGTCTAGATCCATCCTTGATGAGTTTATCACACAAAAAGAACCAAAACCTCATATTTCTATGTGTTTACGGTTTAGGGATCTCCCAAAACCATAAACACCCCAAAAGGTGTTTAAATGTCCCATATTTATTCCTTATGTCTAGAATCTAACCTAGACTATTACCATGATTGAGCTAAGGACTTGAAAACCCCCAAATACCATAAACTTATGAGTTTAAGGTAGTAAAATCAAAGGAAAATGGTAAAGGGACCGTAAACTCCATGTAGGAGTGAAATGGTGCCCTAGTTCCTTCCATGATCACATACATCAAGTAGAAAAGCTTCAAGGGACTCTTAAAGCTTCAAACGAGAAATGGTCACAAAGGGGGTGAGATTACGACCGTAAACCCAAGGTTTTACGACCGTAAACCCTTTTGGTTATGACCATAAGACCGTAAACTCCTTAATGGAGTGTTCCTTGAACCCCAAACACAATAGCAAGGACCCATAGCACTTAGATGCAATCCTAGGGACTTATAACACTTGTATAAGGTGTTTAGCATGTCCTAGGGTTTCTTAACTTTGTTTATTAGTTATATAAAGTCTAATTGGATACATATATGTGATATTATATGTTAACTAGGATCATAGAGTGTGTTCAAGACTTCACTTGACACCTAGCAATCCTACATCTTCAGTTCATCAGTACCACTCACTACAGGTGAGTTCATACCCCTAATCAATGGTTTAAATGTTTTTAAATGCTTTTGTGGGGGGGGGGAATACAAGTCGAATAATTATAGTTATTACATCAATCACATGTGATTAATAACTATCAAATCAGTAGTTCACTTACTGTTCAAACTGTTTATCAAATTGTTTTGCTTCAAACTCTTTTACTTATCAGATACTATTACTTAAACACGTTTATACTTATTATCAAATGCATGCTTATGTATGTATAGTTATATAAGAAATGTTTGAAGGGCTTAGGAAGGCCAGCTCGCTTAATCTCCTTTTCCTCGTTGGGATATGGTTTGAGGGCATCGGTTATCCGTCCGAAGGTCGTCTAAATATTAGTTATATATTATGTATACATACATAGTCATAAAAGTTCTTTCATCCAGTTCCATACCTTTGGGTAGCAAAGGTTTCACAATCATAATCATACATTACTGGTAAGTTACCATAGGGGTAGCACAGGAAGATAATAATACTATTACTAGAACAATGAAAAAATACAATGAGTCAGTTCATTCATGAGTCAATACGAGTAGTACACACAGTACATTACTATACATACTAGATAGAGAGAGAACACACATTCCAACTAACACACACAGAACATTACAGTACATACAGGCTAGACAGAGAAAGGGTACACTACTACAGCTAGCACATTCATTACATATACATTCATGCAGTTATGTGAACCATTGAACGGGTCATGGCACTTCCTTCCGTGACCGTTTTTGTATCCAGAATCTCCTTAATTGGGGAGCGTATGAGTTTGCGTATATATCTATACTGGATTGATTATCCTACACCTTGCTGCTCGCTACAGTGGGACTTGCAAGTCTACGGGTGCCAAATGTCATTTCTTACAGCGTCTTACATCGTCGTTTTACTAGAGTCAGTAGCAGGATACAGGTCGATCACATGTTATTTTAAATACCTTTCGTTTTAAGGTAGTTAGTACAGCAGTAGTCACTTATTACAAATATTACAGTACTATTATATTTTCCCATTACATTTACTTCGTGAATATTCACATGATGCACGGTATTGTAAAAACTATATTTTTGGTTAATGATAGTCAGATTTGGGAAAGTACACACTCTTACAAGAGACATACACACAGACACTAGATGCCTTGGTAGAAGGCTACCATTAGTAGGAAACATAGGGTTTTCTAGGAGAGTTCAAAACATTGTACCAAACATCTTACAAATGCTTTCATACAAACACAGACATTAATATACTTATGATCTCACCAGCTTAAGCTGATACTCGCTTTCAAAATAACTTGTATTCTCAGGTCACCACTAGACATGTACCGGTGCCAGATTTTTGAGAAGACGGAGTTCGTTCAAGACTCGTCTTTTATTTTGATATGTATATTTTTGGTGTCTATATAACTTGACAGAACACACATGTATGAAATTATATTATTAATGCAATGGATGTTGTTGCTTGTTTACTACTATTCATTGTTTGTGCTACTATACATGACGTCCTCCGCCCCAAAATGTTTCCGCCATTCATGGTTTTAGGGTGTGACATACGCGCATTGCACTCTCCCTTTTTCGGTTTTAAGAAGTTTTTAACTTTTGATTTTTGAAAACAATTTTACCATTTCCTTAGTTTGGGTCCTCACACACCCGAGAGTGTGCCCGAATCCCTCAAACCAAGGCTCTGATACCAACTTGTAACAACCCAAATTTCCAATAAAATTTTTCATTTTTAAGTAATGAAATCATTTCCATAAAATATAAAATTCCAATCACATTGTTTTCGAAATCCATAATATCAACCATTTTATTCATAATATCAGAGTGTCCCCAAATGAAATGTCGGAGAGTGCATGCCGCGCCATCACATCGGGCTCTTGCCCTTAGATCCCGATGTACCAGAAACAACCAAAAAATTGTAAGCTAATGCTTAGTGAGTTCCCCAGAGCATACCCCACATAATCCACATAATCATATAAACCATATTAGCTATATCGGCTACATATACCGCATAATCCATGCATACAAACATATAAGGATGTCATGGAAACCCTCCAAGGTCTTACACCGAGTGCCACTAGAACCCCCACGTGGTCTAAATCCATTGCCATGGGAACCCCTACATGGTCTTAACCACCTGTCATGGGAGCCCCAACATTGGTTTTCAGTAACTGCCATGGGAACCCCCGCATGGTCTTAGATAACCAAAGGAATATCATGCAAGCTAAACAAACAAACATACTAGGATGCCAGGGAAACCCTCCAAGGTCATACACCAAATGCCATGGGAACTCCTACATGGTCTTAATCTACTGCCATGGGAACCACACGAGGTCTTCCATGCAAATGTCAGACCAACATAACATATAAGCCACTAACAATCCATATATCACATAATGGGTCGGCCTTGGTGCCTTCGACCTATTGGAATGGTGAGGAGGCTCACTTCTCAAGAAATGTTGAACTAGTAAAAATCAAATCCCAACTCACAACTCCGAACTCAACCGCCTACAACCACCCTGCAACTAACTTCAACAAAACCCCCAATTAATAAAGATACCCTTAAAGTCAAACTTGGTCAACCATGGTCCAAGTCAAATTTAACAGCCAAGGTCAACAGTCCATGTTGACCCAACTCGTCGAGTGCACTGGCTGACTCGTCGAGTTCCTTTAGTTCTCATCAAAACCTATAAAAACTCTAGACAACTCGCCAAGTTATTAACAGACTCTACCCTAGGACCATAACCAGACAAGGAACATCAACTCGTTGAGTTCGAACAGTTTCCAGTCTTAACTCATTCAGCCACTTTCTAAGCGAGTCAAAGGATCCAAACCATAGATCTGATCCCCTAAGGCTGAGATACCACGTAGAGTTGCTGACTTTACGTCCATGCATGGTCTTAAGGGGGCTAAAATGCTCAATCCTAGCTTATTAAGGGATTTAGGGCATGAAGGAGGGCCAAGACTAGATAAAGGTGGCAACTTTAAGTCAAAATAGGCCATGAGATGTCCAAATCTAAAGTCATAGCTTCATGACATGCTCAAATCCAAGAATGACCCCAAGATATGATAAAAATGACGATATACATTCATAGGAGAAGATCTATACAATAAAAGGCCAATGTATCGACTTTATACCTTAAAATGGTTGCCATAATAGAGTAAACACCAAATCTATAGCCTCTCCCATTAGTTATTCACCAACCACTTACAGCTTCTTCACATAAATGCCAAATAGGCACTCCTTAAGTTCTTATAAACTCTGTTAGGAATAAATTTGAGATGACGAATGCGGAAAATCAAGAACAATCAAGAATCAATCACCATCATATGGAAGTAATTTTATAAAGGTTTTTCGTGTATATTGATTATGAGATGAGCGTACAGTGAAAACCCTAATCTGGTAAAAAGCTTACACCAAAAGCTAACCTAATGATTATTTATTGGGAACAATAAATATATAGCATAAATATAAAATATATGCCTTAATATAAAACCAATGCCTTAGAAGAGCTCGATTAAGAACTTCTACTGTAAAGGCACTATAGGGAATCATAAAATGATTAACCCTAAAAGTCTTCCCTAAAATAACCAAATATGCCAAATCAGTTTCAGTATCTCAAATACTCAACAATCTCCCCCTAGATGTTGAAATTGATGAATATCACGATTTTCGATCTTCTTGACATTTCTCCCCCTAAATTGTGATACTCATCAGCACATGGGGTCTTCAAAGCGAGAGAAATAAAAAATAATCTTCCAAATACGAACTCCCCTTGAATAATCATCACTCCCCCGTGAATCTTCAACAAATGCCATAGAGAGATTCTGGAAAGTTAAGAAGAATCACCAACAATCTTCAAAACCCGTCAGATTTGATGAAATAAATTCTTTTAGATTAATCCCAATTTAGGATTAAAAGATTTTTGAAAAGAAAGGGTAAAAATGATTAAAATCCAAAAATTTTGAAATGAATTTTGGATATGGGGTTAAATCTGTGAAGTTTTGAAAGTCAGGGGGATAAAGATGAAAATATATACCATTATCTTCAATTTAACGCTGAAAAGAATAATATCTTCCAAAGAGGGCGGAAACTGTAAATATTGCAAATACCCGGGGACTAAAGCTGTAAATTCAAGCGTCATCATCATCCGGACGAAAGAAACACATTGTTTGACTTTAAAAAGTCAAAATCAAATAGTCTTCGATTGAATCATCAATTTCGAGCGTTACGATTCTGAAGATGTTGATCCTTGAAGTCGAATGCGAACATATTTCAAGAAGATAATCTCGATGCCATTAAAATCGTGAAGACAAACAATTGTGAACGTAGTTTCGTTCTAATCTGTGAATACCGATTCTGAAACCTTCAACATCGATTGTGAATGCGACTCAAGATTCGATTTTCGTTCCGATTTCAGAAACGAACGATAGCAATCCTTTGATTGCGAATCGTGCTACTGAATGCAATTCCTATTCCATACCTCCGAATGCATAAATTCGATCTCAGAACTCCGAACAGATGCCGATTCGCTTTTGATACTACTGATTCCTGTTTTCAAACCAAATCCAAATCGATAACATACTCCGAAACCAATTTTTTGAAGAGCGAAACGGATTCCAGTTTTAACTCCCAATTTCAAATCGATTGTAATAATATGCGAACGAATCCAATCAATTATTCATTCAAGAACGAGCGTGCCTTCGTTTCTTGATCTTGAGTTTCACATTTGGTGAGTTCGTTTCTATGAGTTTCGCATTTGGTGAGTTTCAAGAACGAGCGTACATTCGCTTCTATGAGTTTCGCTTCAATACTTTCGCTTCTTGAGACGAGATATGAACTTTAGCATCTTGACCTTTCCTGACTTTCGCTTTTGATTGTTTGACTTATCCGCCCAATATTACCATAAAAGCGAATCTGACCCTCCTAAATGCTGTGAACGGACGACTTGTGCCATTTTGTTGAAATATCAGATTTCAGCCTTCTTTTTTCAATAGAAAATGTTCTTTTTCACCCCCATCATTTCAACTTTTTTTTTTTTTTTTAATTTTTTCTCATTTCCAACAATTAAAAGTCATTTCCAACAATTAAAAGTCAGTGGAAATTGTTTTCTTTAATAAAATTACTCCTCTTTGACTGAATCTTCATAAGATTTAACCTTATTTTGTCCTTTTTTTCCCCTTTTTCTTTTTTTAATAAAGGACAATACTTTTTATGGGACTTTTGGTACCCATTTAAGATTCAACATTGAAGTTGGTTTCTTACATACTCATTTATTTGAAGAGAATCTATCATCTTCTAAAAATAATATCCTCCTTTTAGTTGGAAAACAAAAATTTCCATAAATTTCATTAGACCAACCAAATTCTCTTTTCTTTTTCTTCCAACTTCTAACATTTTTAACTGAAGAAAAATGAGAATTGAACATGCTTGATTTCAATTTTCTCAACTTTTGAAAAGCATTGGGTACTTGTAACTTTGCCATCCAAACTTTTTTTTTATTTTACTCTTGTTCTTCTTCCTCTTCTTCATTTTCTTATTTTTAGGCTTCAAAAACAAATTGTGGATCTAAACAACCTTTTCACCATTCTGAACCTGATCATTAGAAACTTTTGGTACACAAACTTTTGGAGTTTGATAAATCTAAACATCTTGAATTATTGTTTTTTTTGTAAGGAACCAATCCTTCAAAAACATCATCAGAACACAAAGATTCAGATTGTAAAACTTTTGAAATAGATGAACCACTTGACTCCCTCTCAACAAAAACATCTGGAGTCATCTTTTCTTCAGAACCATGAAGAACATTATGAACTTCACTAAGAACATGATGAACTTTTTCTTTTTCTTTTTCAACCCTTTTCATCTCCAACATCTGTTTATGTTCCCGATCTAAATGTTCATATATAATACGAAATTATTCTACTATTCTCTCATTATCTCTTAGCTCACAGTGATTAACATATGAGTATTCAGATATTTTCTTATCAACAAGAAGATTATACAACTCAGGAATATCATTCAACATATATTGACCACTAATTTGAAACATAGTCACATTGTTAAAACCATAGATTGGTTTAGTAACCTTTAATCCATGTTCTAAAATGGAGCCAAATAATAAATTCACTTCATCCATTGGATCTTCAACAAGTGACATAACATGAAGAGAGAGAACGTAGATCTGGTAAGAATTCTAGAGAGAGAATGGATATGAGAAGGATTTTAGAGAGAAAAAGTGGATCTGAACACGAAAATTCAAATAAACATAGAAATTTTCTTCTAAATGTCTTCCAAAACACGATTCAAGAATATATCAGATGAAATAATGAGTAGAAGATAACAGATCTGAATAAGATTTTTCAATAAAACAAAGTATTAGCCTTTTTCTTTTCAGAAAACTTACAAAACTTGAAGAACAAGGTGAGATTCAAGATAAACTAACCCCATAAACAGGATCGACTCTTGCAAAAATCGTTAAGATCTACAAGAAACCGCTCTGATACCACTTGTTAGGAATAAATCCGAGATGACAAATGTGGAATATCAAGAACAATCAAGAATCAATCACCATCATATGCAAGTAATCTGATAAAGGTTTTTCGTGTATATTGATTATGAGATGAGCATATAGTGAAAACCCTAATCTGGTAAAAAGTTAACACTAAAAGCTAACCTAATGATTATTTATAGGGAACAATAAATATATACAATAAATATAAAATCTATGCCTTAATATAAAACCAATGTCTTTGAAAAGCTCGATTATGAACTTCTATTGTAAAGGCACCGTAAGGAATCATAAAATGATTAACCCTAAAAGTCTTACCTAAAATAACCAAATATGCCAAATCAGTTTCAATATCTCAAAAACTCAACACACTCAAAAGGTAGGAATAGCACAAACTAGAGTTTCTCTTGACAAATGGGGTGATAAGGGAGGCTAACAATGAGGCTTAAGGCCTTTAAATAGGATGCAACCCTGAAATTTAGGGTTTTCCTTTCCAGCGTCTACTCGTGGAGTTGGAGCTCCCCAACTCGTCAAATAGACCCTTAATCTCGCGTCCATATAGATCCCTACAGGACGAGTTGGAGCTCCCCAAATTGTCGAGTTCCATCCCAAACCCTAAAATGTTGAGAAATAAATAATACATGGATCAAGCGTTACAATAGGAGTCTCGTGGGCATATTGCTTTACCTCCAAGCTATTCGACTATATACCAATTATGCTGTAAATTTCCTCAGTTAGTTTTTTAGTGACCCACGTATCAACCATCTTAAAGCAACCTATCGAGTTCTTTGGTATCTCAAGGCTATTCCAGGCTAATGTGTTCCTCTCAATAAACACGACGAGGATAATCTCATTGCTTATTGTGATTCTGACTGGTTGGTCTGTCCAATGACTAGAAGATCTCGAACTGAATATCTTCTATTTTAGGTAGTTCTCTTATATCTTGAAAATCAAAGAAACAACATGTCGTTTCTCGTTCTTCATTTGAGGCTGAATATAGATCCATCACATATATTGTTAGTGAAGTGTTATGGATGAGATGATTGTTACAAGAACTAAGCATGCCCTGTATTGACTCAGATTTTCTGTGAAAATCAAGCTGTCAGACGTATTGCAAACAATCCAGTTTTCCATAAGAAAACACATCATGTGGAAATGAATTGTTCGTTACAGAACGAGTTTAATCAAAGGAAATCCAACCTATGCAAATCAACTCTAAGACCCAAGCTGCTGATATTTTCACCAAACCTTTAGGGGCTCAAAATTTTTGTGACCTACTTAACAAGTTGGGCATTACGAATCTCCATGCTCCAACTTGAGATGGAGAAATGGGAATGATATGTCTATATTCGCTTCCACATATATCTCTTTTATTTAGGATAGTTTGTTAGGTCTTGTTTTATTGCATTCCCTCTCTATATAAATGGATTTCCCTCTTTGTCTTTTAATTAATGAAAAACCATTTTACCATAATAATAACAAAGTTATTAAATTATCATTCACCATTGGAGGTGCAAAGAACGACTACCATGGATCAATCAATGATGGTGGAAGCTTTAAATGAAGCGTTAAAAGTAAAGTTTGAGTCTTTGGGGAAGAGGAGGTTTAAGACTACTATCTTTAAGCTTCAAGTGGTTTCAGTTAGAAAAAGACTCACATTCTTTAGTGCTTTTTACCATACTCATCTTCAGTGGAGGATCTACCATGTACCAAGTGAGGTGTATGGCGCCCACTTAACATGGACATTTACCCATAATTTATATATTGAAAATGTAAATAAAAAAAACATATATTTTACCTCTACATCCGATTGAGAAAAAAGATCCTACCTCAGACCAATCAAAGTTTTAACTATGGTAAGTTAAGCATCTAAAACCATTTCATTATTAAAAAGATTGTTACAAATCCTAAGTACATATTTTTTTTTTCATTTGAAATATTGGACCCTAGTTAAAAAAATGGATCCACCACTGCCGATCTTAATGACTACGCTCAATTTTGTGGCCTTCTCTTGGATGACGTTAAGGTTTTGCCTATTTGTTAGTGAACATGGAATATACTTGAGCAACTAGAGAATTATTTAAAGGATACTTCTTTTCCAATCATGGACCAAACGTGAAATGAGTGAGAATCAAAGGTTGGTTTAAATTGCAGCCGACATATCACTCTTCAATAACTATATGTGTTGCTGGTTCTGATGGTATGCATAGGGTGTTGGAGAAAGGCATTGAAGCACGAAGAGAGAAAGAAAGTATAGTCAAAACAAATTTTTTATTAATCACAATATAAACAACATTGGTACGTTACACACACTTATATATATATATATATATATATATATATATATATATATATATATATATATATATATATATATGTAAATACATACACACACAAACAAACACACACACACACAAATATTTAAAACTTTTCTATGGAAACTGTGTTTTATTAATCATGATATCAACAACATTTTAATTTTCTATGAACCAAATCCCTGAACTAGTTTCTTGAATGGGTGCCTTGAAGATTTAGATAGGAGTCGATTCTCAAAGGGTTGCAACTGTTCCTCCAAGAATTGCATTGATTCTCTCTCTCTCTCTCTCTCTCTCTCTCTCTCTCTCTATATATATATATATATATATATATATATATATATATATATATATATATATATATATATATATATATATATATATATATATATGCGCAAATCGACGGCGATAAACAATTCTTTTGGTGAATAATTTTCTTACGGGGAAATAATTATTAGATTTTATTATTTCTTTTGGTGAATTATTTCTTACGGGGAAATAATTGCCCTTTAAATGTCCTCAGTTAGTTTTTTAGTGACCCACGTATCAACCATCTTAAAGCAACCAATCGAGTTCTTTGGTATCTCAAGGTTATTCCAGGCTAATGTGTTCTTCTCAATAAACACGACGAGGATAATCTCATTGCTTATTGTGATTCCGACTGGTTGGTCTGTCCAATGACTAGAAGATCTCGAACTTAATATCTTCTATTATAGGTAGTTCTCTTATATCTTGAAAATCAAAGAAACAACGTGTCGTTTCTCGTTCTTCATTTGAGGCTGAATACAGATCCATGACATATATTGTTAGTGAAGTGTTATGGATGAGATGATTGTTACAAGAACTAAGCATGCCCTGTATTGACTCAGATTTTCTATGAAAATCAAGATGTCAGACGTATTGCAAACAATCCAGTTTTCCATAAGAAAACACATCATGTGGAAATGGATTGTTCGTTAGAGAACGAGTTTAATCAAAGGAAATCCAACCTACGCAAATCAACTCTAAGACCCAAGCTGCTGATATTTTCACCAAACCTTTAGGGGCTCAAAATTTTTGTGACCTACTTAACAAGTTGGGCATTACGAATCTCCATGCTCCAACTTGAGAGGGAGAAATGGGAATGATATGTCTATATTCGCTTCCACATATATCTCTTTTATTTAGGATAGTTTGTTAGGTCTTGTTTTATTGCATTCCCTCTCTATATAAGTGGATTTCCTTCTTTGTCTTTTAATTAATGAAAAACCATTTTACCATAATAATAACAAAGTTATTAAATTATCATTCACCATTGGAGGTGCAAAGAACGACTGCCATGGATCAATCAATGATGGTGGAAGCTTTAAATGAAACGTTAAAAGTAAAGTTTGAGTCTTTGGGGAAGAGGAGGTTTAAGACTACTATCTTTAAGCTTCAAGTGGTTTCAGTTAGAAAAAGACTCACATTCTTTAGTGCTTTTTACCATACTCATCTTCAGTGGTGTAACGCCTGTGTTTCCGGGCTTGCCATTTTTAGCAATGTAATAGTCTAGGTTAACCTTTGTAACCCGTTTTGAAAATAATAACAATGTATTATTTGAGTATTATGTGTTTTGTGCTTAATTGCTTAATTATGTGGTCTGATTAATTAAGAATAAAAATAAGCGTCAAAATTTAAGTGTAAAATAAACTTAATATCTTTGGTTAATGTTGTAGTAGTTGAAACGAGGTTTCCGAATATATATAGAACGCCCAAATCTGACTTCGTATGAGGAAGTTATGATTTATCGAAGTTTCGACTTAGCGGTATGCAGCCTGAAATACTCGATTCGAGATCGAGCGGTTTTTAGCCGAAGCATTCTAAACGAGGATCGAAGGTCTCGTTGTTGGTATCGAAGCGATAAAAAGTTAGGCGAGAACGGACGTCAAACGAAGAAGTTATGAATTTATAACGAATTTTTTCGGTCGCGGCCTATTAAAAATAAATAATAAAAATAAAGTCGAAATTAGCCGACGGAGTCTAAACGAAAGTTGTAAAGCGTAGTCTCAACTTCGCGTGGATATAAAGAAAATCGAAAACGGAGTTCGTATGAAGAAGATATGAATTTCCGAAGTTTATTAATTATTTTGGAATTAAATTAAATCATTAAATCGGAAGCTTTATCCGAAGAGTAGTCACTGATCTGATCCGAGGTACGCGTCGCGTACTCGTGTACGCCCTGCGTACTCCGAAGGTGTCGACATTGCAGCAAGTGGCTTCGGATACGTAAGCAGTGACGTTTCTCGGACCAGTACGCCCCGTGTACTGGCGTACGCCCCGCGTACTCCGAGGCTCCAGCCTCCTATAAATAGGATGCGAGGGCAGCCGGCTATTTTGCTAATTTCTTCTCTTCTCTCTCCCGTTTTGCATCGTTTTGCATGCCAGAAATACCCCGAAGCCCCGGTATTATTCTCGAGCCCCGAGGCAAGTCCCGAGATCCTGAAGATCCCGAGAAGTGCGGTTCCCGAGTCGAAGCTCTGCCCGCGAGAAGTTCGATTTTTGTAGAGATCTTCCTGATCTGCTGAGGATTACTACTTATGCAAGTCGTAGTGCTGTCCGATCGTCTTCTGATCAAGTGAGTGTCCTTTCATAAACACGATAATAATACAAGTATGGTTTGAGTGTATTAAGTATATTGTTGTTTATGTGTATAATTTTGTTGTTATAAGTATGAATGTATATTCATTCTCTTCTATCTCATAGATCTGATTTACTTTCTATGAAATACATGTTATGTGGGTGTGCCTCATCTGTTATGTGGAATATGTATTGAATGGAAATGATATACAGGTTTTAAACTATGTATGAAAATATATATTTTTATCTACTAATATGTTGGGTAGAACATGGGTAGATAGTTGGTGTGTAATAAACAGATGAGAGGCCTCGATGTTGTTGTTGTTGTTGATCTAGTTATTCAGCGGAGTATGGATAACGACCACGGACTCTTTCTAGACAGTCCAGTGGTACGCTAGCAGGTTCATAACCTGTAGGTGTTGTGAACGATGTGTTCACCGGTATACTCTATCCCCCTCATGGTTGCCTTTAGGATATCTATTGTTGAGGAAACCCCTTCGCAGTGATGTCCGTCCCGATGAAAATCCTAGATTAGGTCCCTTGAGATAGATGTTATTTTAGGGACGTAAAGTGAGGATAACGGGAATGGGTAATCGGGATAGTGATTGGTTGGTGAAATTAAATATAATTTATTTATTATGGGTTGAAAACCCTATATGCTCACCAGGCTCCCAAGCCTGACCCACTCAGTTTTATTTGTATTACAGGTAGTGGCGCGAGGTCATAAGATGGTTGAATCATCAAGTTGTTTTGTTTACAAGTCTGTATATGTATATATTTGTTGAATGACTTGTAATGTTATCGTTTATGCTTTATGGTTTGTATCGGAACATGACATCCCGAGTTTTGAATTATATAATGAAAATGCATCTCTTGATGAAATGCGTTGATAAATATTATTTTATCATGTTTTGTTTTGGGAACAAATTCCGCAACTCTTTCAAATCAAAAGGATTTACTCTGAAATTATTTAAAAGCATAAATGAAAATCGGTCTTTTCTGGCCGAGATTTTGGGGATGTCACAGTTGGTATCAGAGCATTAGTTTAAGCGAACTAGGAATTTGTTGGTATTTCTAGACTTAAACTTAGAATGCTAAGTGGAATTGTGAGTTGTGTGTCTATTGGATTTTAGACACGAGCACTAGTTTATTTTAGGAAAGTTGCCTAAAATGCTTTTATGTGCTAAATGTTATATGTTGCCATATATGATATTAATTGTTCGGATCTACGGTCTGTTGCCGACCGGATCTGGAAACCTTATGTGTGTAGGATTCTAAGCGTATGTTTACGGTATTAGAACTAGCATGTAAACGTTTCGGAGTAATAAGGATGATTTGAATATCTATCGTGAATGAAGATCTAAATTTCACCTTATTCGGTGTGTAGATCAAAAATGGTGAGAACAAGGAGTGGCGTTGGAAACGCGGATGAAAACAGGAATCAACTGCCAGTGATTGAGCAAATACCTGTTGTAGCAGCAGCACCAGAACCAATAACAATGGCTGCGGTGCAAGCCATGATTCGGGCTATGCTAGCCAAACAAAGGGAGGAGATGCGATAGATGTTGCATGATAATAGGGATGAACCTATCATACCTATTGAGGAACCTGAATTGATTCCCGAACAATCGGAGGAAGGGAACAATAGTCACATTATGAGTCAAGTTGGGACTCAAGGAGAACGAAGGAACGATCCGGAAAGGAGAAACAACAAGGATGGACGAATGTACAAGAACTTCTTGGGCGCCATGCCGCCAAGTCTTTCTGGAAGCCCAAAGCCTGTTGAGATAATGGATTGGATCTCCGAAATGGAGATGGTATTTGAAAGTTGCGACTGTAGCAACAAACAGAAGACCGTCTTTGCGGTTAGACAACTGAAGACTGGAGTCTTGAGTTGGTGGAAGTTGTTGGTAGATACTATGCCACGAGGAGAAGCCCTGAAAATGTCATGGGGGGAGTTCTTGGAGCAACTAAGGGTGCAGTATTGTTCAGAGATAGATCTGATTGATCTGAACAATGAGTTCCAAAACTTGAAGAAGGGAAAGATGAGCATAGACGACTATGCTACTACATTTATTGAGAAAATGAAGTTGTTTCCGTACCTAGTGCCAACGGAACTCTCCAAGATAGAGAGGTTTGCTAACGGACTGCCTGCCGACTTTGGTCCAACAGTCAAGATGGCAACTACTCTGAAAACGGTTGTTCGTGCAGCTAAGAATGTGGAGGCCCAGCAGAAGGAAAAGGGTCTGGAAAGGATAGATGTTGGAGAAAAGAGGAAGTTCGATGGAACTTCAGGGTCCAACAAGAAAAACAAGTTCTCGAAGTCTAGTTCGAGGGGAAGTAGAGGTGAAGCGAAGTGGTGCGACAAATGTAAGAAGAAGCATCACGGAAGATGTGAGGTGGCGAACACATGCTACAAGTGTGGAAAGCCAGGGCACTATGCCAATGAATGTACCCTCACTAAAAAAGTTTGCTATGGTTGTGGTGAGGAGGGACACATGTCGAGGGACTGCCCGAAGAAGAAGGAGGCAGCTAGACCCAACATTCCACCAAAGCCAAAGGCGAGAGCATTCCAGATGACACTGGAAGCTGCTAAAGATGAAGCTGATGTCGCTTCAGGTACCTTTCTCGTTAACGAATTGCCTGCCCAAATTTTATTTGATTCTGGAGCCAACTACTCCTTTATATCGCATGAATTTGGTAGGAAGCTAGCTTTGCCTGTTGTTAGACTAGATGATGCCTTATTAGTCGAAGTTGCTAGTGGCAAGTTTGTACCTGTTAGCCATCGTATGAAAAACATCTTAATTGATCTGAATGGGAATAAGTTCCACGAGGAATTATTGCCTATAGAACTTAATGGTTTCGAAATCGTGCTTGGAATGGATTGGCTTAGCGCCAATGATGCCGAAATTTTATGCAAGAAGAAAATAGTCAAAGTAAACCCGCCTGGGAAAGATTCGTTTATGGTGTATGGGGACAAACGCAGAGTGAATTCTAGAATCATTTCATTGATGAAAGCCAGAAAATGTTTGACCAAGGGGTGTACATCATACTTAGCATTTGTGATCGATGCTAAGAAGGAAAAGAAGGTGATGCAGAATATTCCAGTTGTGTGTGATTATCCGGAAGTATTTCCCGAAGATCTTCCTGGATTACCGCCTGATCGACAAGTGGAATTCCATATTGACTTGTTGCCAGGAACAACGCCAATTGCGAAAGCACCTTATCGATTAGCACCGACGGAGATGAAGGAGCTAATAATGTAACTTCAGGAGTTATTGGACAAAGGTTTCATTAGACCTAGTTCATCGCCCTGGGGAGCTCCGGTGTTATTTGTGAAGAAGAAAGATGGAAGTATGAGAATGTGCATTGATTACCGAGAGCTGAATAAGGCAACAATAAAGAATAGATATCTATTGCCAAGGATTGATGACCTGTTTGATCAATTGCAAGGTTCAAGCTATTTCTCGAAGATCGACCTAAGGTCAGGATATCATCAGCTGAAAGTAAGAGAGCAGGATATAGAGAAGACTGCATTCAGAACTAGATATGGACACTACGAGTTCTTGGTTATGTCGTTGGACTAACCAATGCTCCGGCAGCATTCATGGATTTAATAAATAGGGTTTGTAATCTTTTCCTTGATAAATCCATGATAGTGTTCATAGACGACATTCTGATTTACTCGAAAAGCCAAGAGGAGCATGGCAGACACTTGCGAGAAGTGTTAGAAGTCTTGAAGAAAGAGAAGCTGTATGCTAAGTTCTCCAAATGTGATTTTTGGATCCGTGAAGTCTAATTCTTGGGTCACGTGGTCAACCAAGAAGGGATAATGGTTGATCCAACGAAGATTGAAGCTGTGACAAAGTGGGAGCAACCGAAGAGTCCCACGGAGATTCGAAGCTTTTTGGGATTAGCTGGATATTACCGAAGGTTTATCCAAGGCTTTTCTTCGATCGCTACTCCGTTGACGGCTTTGACCCACAAAGGAGCTACTTATGCTTGGAATGACAAGCATAAGGAAGCATTCGAGAAGCTAAAGAAGAAGCTATGCGAGGCATCGATACTTTCTCTACCCGATGGAGTTGAAGACTTCGCTGTTTATAGCGATGCGTCTGGGGTTGGATTGGGTTGTGTTTTGACCCAAAGAGAAAAGGTGATAGCATATGCGTCTCGACAGCTGAAGGAGCATGAAAAGAATTACCCAACTCATGATTTGGAGTTGGCAGCGATAGTTTTCGCTCTAAAAATATGGAGGCATTACCTCTATGGCACGAAGTGCAAACTTTTCACTGATCATAAGAGTCTCCAATATCTCTTTAATCAGAAGGAATTGAATATGAGGCAACGACGCTGGCTGGAATTACTTAAAGACTATGACTGTGAGATACTTTACCACCCCGGTAAAGCTAATGTTGTTGCTGATGCTCTCAGTCGGAAAGTCAATCTTGAAAGGAAAAGGCCAAGAGCGTTGAGAATTGAAGTTGTCTCGACCATTTTGGAAAGTATAAAGAAAGCTCAAAGCGAAGCTTCTGAGAAGAATGACCGAAAGGAGGAACGTTTAGGCAAAACGTTGGTGTTCGGTGTAAACAGTCACGGACTGAAGGTGTTCCAAGATCGGATTTGGATACCTAAGACAGGAGGAGTCAGAGATCTTCTGATGGAAGAAGCTCACAAAACCATGTACTCGATTCATCCGGGTAGCACTAAAATGTATAGGGACCTGAAACCCTACTACTGGTGATCGACGATGAAGCTTGATGTTGCAAAGTATGTGGCTGAGTGTGTGACTTGTGCGAGAGTAAAGACACAACATCAGAAACCGTATGGGAGTTTAGAACCTTTGCCTGTGCCAATGGGTAAGTGGGAAGACATTGCTATGGATTTTGTCACTAAACTGCCCAGAACAAAAAGTGGTCACGACATGATTTGGGTGGTCGTTGATCGATTCACTAAGAGTGCGCATTTCATAGCAGCCAATGAGAAATGGTCTATGGAAAAGCTTGCGAATTCTTACGAGAAGGAAATTGTGAGGCTTCACGGTGTTCCGCTAACGATTGTGTCGGATCGTGATAGTCGTTTCACCTCACGATTTTGGAAAAGTCTACAAGAGGAATTGGGTACCAAGTTGTGTTTAAGTACAGCTTACCATCCGCAGACTGATGGTCAGAGCGAAAGAACGATACAAACACTTGAAGACATGAAGAGAGCATGTACCTTGGAATTCCTAGGTAATTGGGATGAACATTTACCATTGGTAGAATTTTCCTACAATAATAGCTTCCACTCGAGCATTAAGATGGCACCTTACCAAGCTTTGTATGGACAGAAGTGTCGTACGCCGTCTTGTTGGCTTGAGGCTGGGGAAAAGCAGTTTATGGGACCGGAGTTGGTTCATCAAACTGCTGAAAATGTTGAAAATAATTAGAGAAAGAATGTTAGCAGCTCAGGATCGTCAAAAGAGCTATGCTGACAAGAAGCGAAGACCGATGACTTTTGAGGTTGGGGATTCGGTTTTTCTTAAAGTCTCGCCGTGGAAGGGACTTATAAGATTTGGTAAAAGGGGAAAGTTGAGTCCAAGGTTTATTGGACCATTTAAAGTTCTTCAGAGGATTGGGAACCAAGCTTACAAGCTCAAACTACCAGAAGAACTGAATGGAATTCATAACACTTTTCATGTGTGTTATTTGAGGAAGTTCACGGGAGAAGTTCCCGACATAATTCCGATTTCAGAGTTGAGAATCGATGAGAACAAAAGGTTGATTGAGGAACCAGAGGCAACTGTTGACCGAAAGACTAAGAAATTACGACGCAAGATGGTTGGGTTAGTGCTTGTCCGATGGAAACACACGAATGGGCCGAATCTCACCTGGGAGACGGAGAGTGACATGATGGGTCGCTATCCGCATTTGTTTGTTGATGTGTGATTCCGGGGACGGAATCATTCTAAGGTGGAGAGAATTATAACGTCTGTGTTTCCGGGCTTTCCATTTTTAGCAATGTAATAGTCTAGGTTAACCTTTGTAACCCGTTTTCAAAATAATAAGAATGTATTATTTGAGTATTATGTGTTTTGTGCTTAATTGCTTAATTATGTGGTCTGATTAATTAAGAATAAAAATAAGCGTCAAAATTTAAGTGTAAAATAAACTTAATATCTTTGGTTAATGTTGTAGTAGTTGAAACGAGGTTTCCGAATATATATAGAACGCCCAAATCTGACTTCGTATGAGGAAGTTATGATTTATCGAAGTTTCGACTTAGCGGTATGCAGCCTGAAATACTCGATTTGAGATCGAGCGGTTTTTAGCCGAAGCATTCTAAACGAGGATCGAAGGTCTCGTTGTTGGTATCGAAGCGATAAAAAGTTAGGCGAGAACGGACGTCAAACGAAGAAGTTATGAATTTATAACGAAGTTTTTCTGTCGCGGCCTATTAAAAATAAATAATAAAAATAAAGTCGAAATTAGCCGACGGAGTCTAAACGAAAGTTGTAGAGCGTAGTCTCAACTTCGCGTGGATATAAAGAACGTCGAAAACGGAGTTCGTATGAAGAAGATATGAATTTCCGAAGTTTATTAATTATTTTGGAATTAAATTAAATCATTAAATCGGAAGCTTTATCCGAAGAGTAGTCACCGATCTGATCTGAGGTACGCGCCGCATACTCGTGTACGCCCTGCGTACTCCGAAGGTGTTGACATCGCAGCAAGTGGCTTCGGATACGTAAGCAGTGATGTTTCTCGGACCAGTACGCCCCGCGTACTCCGAGGCTCCAGCCTCCTATAAATAGGATGCGAGGGCAGCCGGCTATTTTGCTAATTTCTTCTCTTCTCTCTCCCGTTTTGCATCGTTTTGCGTGCCAGAAATACCCCGAAGCCCCGGTATTATTCTCGAGCCCCGAGGCAAGTCCCGAGATCCCGAAGATCCCGAGAAGTGCGGTTCCCGAGTCGAAGCTCTGCCCGCGAGAAGTTCGATTTTTGTAGAGATCTTCCAAATCTGCTGAGGATTACTACTTCTGCAAGTCGTAGTGCTGTCCGATCGTCTTCTGATCAAGTGAGTGTCCTTTCATAAACATGATAATAATACAAGTATGGTTTGAGTGTATTAAGTATATTGTTGTTTATGTGTATAATTTTGTTGTTATAAGTATGAATGTATATTCATTCTCTTCTATCTCATAGATCTGATTTACTTTCTATGAAATACATGTTATGTGGGTGTGCCTCATCTGTTATGTGGAATATGTATTGAATGGAAATGATATACAGGTTTTAAACTATGTATGAAAATATATATTTTTATCTACTAATATGTTGGGTAGAACATGGGTAGATAGTTGGTGTGTAATAAACAGATGAGAGGCCTCGATGTTGTTGTTGTTGTTGATCTAGTTATTCAGCGGAGTATGGATAACGACCACGGACTCTTTCTAGACAGTCCAGTGGAACGCTAGCAGGTTCATAACCTGTAGGTGTTGTGAACGATGTGTTCACCGGTGTACTCTATCCCCCTCATGGTTGCCTTTAGGATATCTATTGTTGAGGAAACCCCTTCGCAGTGATGTCCGTCCCGATGAAAATCCTAGATTAGGTCCCTTGAGATAGATGTTATTTTAGGGACGTAAAGTGAGGATAACGGGAATGGGTAATCGGGATAGTGATTGGTTGGTGAAATTAAATATAATTTATTTATTGTGGGTTGAAAACCCTATATGCTCACCAGGCTCCCAAGCCTGACCCACTCAGTTTTATTTGTATTACAGGTAGTGGCGCGAGGGCATAAGATGGTTGAATCATCAAGTTGTTTTGTTTACAAGTTTGTATATGTATATATTTGTTGAATGACTTGTAATGTTATCGTTTATGCTTTATGGTATGTATCGGAACATGACATCCCGGGTTTTGAATTATATAATGAAAATGCATCTCTTGATGAAATGCTTTGATAAATATTATTTTATCATGTTTTGTTTTGGGAACAAATTCCGCAACTCTTTCAAATCAAAAGGATTTACTCTGAAATTATTTAAAAGCATAAATGAAAATCGGTCTTTTATGGTCGAGATTTTGGGGATGTCACAAGTGGAGGATCTACCATGTGCCAAGTGAGGTGTATGGCGCCCACTTAACATGGACATTTACCCATAATTTATATATTGAAAATGTTAAAAAAAAAAAAAAAAAAAAAAAAAAAAAAAAAAAAAACATATATTTTACCTCT